>NW_026935432.1:0-6670 GCF_032062105.1 Saccostrea cuccullata | reverse complement strand
ATAAAATTTAAAAAAAATATAGTGCAAGAATGTGTCGATGAAACCCGCCAAAAAATTTGAAAGTTTTAACTTCAACTTTTACATTTTTAATTAATTTTGTGTGAAATGCCATGAAAATATTTAAATCGTAATATTATAAAGAAAATATTAACTTCAAATCTGTTCCAAGACTTTTGATATGAAGCATAAGAAGTCACACAAACACACCATGATTTACACGTTTAGAAAAAGCTCTACCTGTGGACCAAACTTGCATGGATGATGCATCTAGGGATGGACACTACCAGAAAAGCTTTGGATGCTGGATCTGACTTAATTTTCCATGCAATTGAGTGACCAGATTAAATTTTTTGGGAAAGAGGTCCATTCCCAAGTAACTATATGCCTAGCTGCAGACCTGAGCCTCCGAAAAAATATATAGATGGCCCGTAGAGACGCAGTGCCACCCATTGAAAGAACTGTATATTTATTGTGCACAAAAAAGGTGCGCTTGGGTCTTGATTAATTCTTTCAAATTCTTACTCAATTGCAAAAAATGGAAGATTTCAAAAGTTTATCAAGTACTCTCGTGGTTACTCTGAACAAGCAATTGGACCGATTTATTTTGAAACCAAATTCACACTGCTCAATGCGTTATCGGCAACTCGGTTGTTATCGGACACTGGGTTATCAAATTTTTTACAGGGTAGTAAATTGTTTTAAATAAACTCTGTTAAAATGGAAACAGAGAAGGTTCATTGTTTTTTTTTGTAAACAGAAATAAATATGAATACAAAATAAAGCCTCGATATGATTAGAATAGCATTTGTTAGCCTTACGAAGACTTTAAAATTCAAATTTGTTAATTTTGCAAGTTTTTCTCCAATTGGCATTACTGTAAATAGCTTTTTTCTTCAAAATCCTTATATTTGGCTAGTGTTAATGATTGTCCACAAGAAACATCGTCAGAATCTTGAAAATATGTTATTAAAGGACAAATATTGCCCAATTTTAACTTTCAGTATGTTATCAGAAATGATTGAATAATTCAGTTTGTTATCGGAAACTTCGGTTTTGGTTATCGGAAACAAAGGTTGAGATAGATTAGGAAAATTTTAGGAACGACCGAAATCCGCATGAAATTTAAATATATAAAGTGGTTGGCACACAATTCTAATTTTGGTTATTATTTACCTCTTTTAAGAATATGTGATTTTAAAAAATGCGTGATTTTGGTATTTCTCACTGAAATCTGCATGATTTTAAAATCTATTGTTAATAATGGTATTAGTTTTAAATTTCATTTCAAGTTACCGAAGTCGCTTTTGGTTAGATGTTGCTCAAAAGTCGCCGAGTAAGGAGTGATCCTTATACGTTGCTGGTTGTATCCAAAGTGGGACGCCGCAATAGGTGCTAGCACAAAAAAGATCCCTCAGTGACCCTCATTGTTCAATGGCCCTTAGTGCCTAGTACATGTTTAGTACAAGTTTTGTAGCCTCCGCCGGCAAGTGATTGCGTCTCAATATGACTAAAATTCTCAAGAGGCCTTAAGCAACATACAGTCAATCAAGATGATGAGCATATTGCGGAAGAACAGTTCCAGTCATTTATCGACTTAGCACAGGCGACACCGAGATTCAAAATCACAACCTTCCAACACGAATTAATTTATAAGTTTACTTAAAGGAATTAAAAATTCAAACTCAATAAAATTAAGATGGTTAAATGTATTTCCAAATAGGGCGTTAGACCAAACTATATCACATAGAATTAAAACTTTTGAGTAGAAAAGAGATTGACATAAAAATTACGACCTTTCATTGATATCAAGAATATTGACCCTTTGATCTTGACCTTAGAGTTTGACCTTCTTTTTACAAGCTTAAACCTTGGTCAACTCATAACTTTTGAACGGTAAGGGCCAGCGCTTTCATACTTTCCATACGTAATCTTTGAGACAAAGCCTTTCTTTTGAACCAAACAACCTTTGCCCTTTGACCTTGAAATGGAGTTTGTCCTTTATATTAAAATGTTAACCTTGGCCATAACCCTTGAACAGGTGTATCTTGCATTTTATCTTTCGCATTTCTTGTGAAAAGAAGGCCTTACTTTGGTACAAACATATTAGATCTCATTTGAGAAAGCTTAACCTTCGCTATGTTGCCATACGGGGGCATCAGTGTTTCACAAACACATATCTTGTTAATTATTGTGATAGACCAATCCTAAAAAAAAATAGGATCCCCCACTCCCCCTTTTTGAAAAAAAAACATAAATATCAAGATCAATATTAATTTCAAAATTATTCGAATATTTGACAAGTGCCTTTTGTGGCAGTTGTAGAGAAAGCAGTTGGCTGCCGTATGTGGAATTCCATGCTAATTCAACATATTGAAAATACTTAAAATTAACTAAATAGATAATTCAAAACTATTAATTAATTTTTTGGCCTAAATATGAGGACTTGTCAAATTAGTTTGCAGAATCCAAGGGTCCCCAACCTTGGCTGTAAACTTATAGATCACCATAATCATGTGATGGGGTAATAAAAAAATTAAAAAAAAAAAACATACTGAAAATGTTTTTGTTCAAACTTTTTTATGTGTGTGGAAATTTTGCAGCAATCTAGAAAATGAGCCTTAAAATTGATGAAATTATGTTCATTGGTTGTAAACATCGACCAAAAGCTGGTTGTAAAGATATAAAAAAAAAAAACTGAAAAAAGGGACAAACGGGATTCGGGAAGACTAGTTTTACCACATGCCAACATTATATGATCGGGATCGGATTTTTGACTTATATTACAAACAAAGGTCGGCGCAATTTTTGTCAGTTGATAAACCTGTGTATCTTTCTCAGGTAGGACAAGTAATTTTACAACTGGAACCTGTTAGAGGGCAAGTACTAAAAAATTCTATTTGTGTAACATCCATGAACGTTTGGCCCTTTGACATGTTTTACAGCCAAGTACATGTAGTTTTCCGGGTGCGTCGATTTTCCCAAATGGAAACTCAAATGGACCCAAATGGAAATCAAATGGAATATAAAATATATATATATTATATCGTATTCTCAAGTTTTTACTTATTTAAAACATAGAAAATAATGAAATTAAAACAATAGAGAATATTTTGATATCATAAATTTCTTTTAATTGTATTTTTAAAAATGCGATTTAATTCTATTTGTAATAACTGAACATAATTGAATACAAAAATGAAGTATTTGATAGTTTCTATGGCAGTAGGAACTATAAATGGGGGGGGGGGAGACCATGCCTCCCCCCCCTCGCAGCTACCCCCAAATAATTTTGCCATTATATAGGATACCACGAAAACTTCAAGTTTCAAAATACAATACAGGTAAACTTCGGTATCTCGACATCGGATATGTCGACAACCTGGGATATGTCGACATCCCTCCGCTGTCCCTGCATTATTTACTATATACAGTCAGGGGTGGTACTGAAATCAGTCATTTTTGAAAATGATGGATAATGGTCATTTCTTCTAAGTATATAATGTACACAATTTTCTGATTTTTGTAAATATGACGTCTTTTCATCATATTTCCATTCTCAAGTCAATTTTCCCATCCCATTTACTACAGTAATTACATATAGTACACTATCCTGCCATAGACCCTTGTGTAGAGAAACATCTTGACAAGTAATTGAAACCAAAATAATTTAGTGCGCCCTGTAAAACTAATGAGATAATTAAGTGCGCCCAGACCTAACAATTTGATAAAAAATGATGAAAAACAGTCATTTTCAATATCAGAGATAATTCTATTTCTAAAATAAATTTCAAAATAGAAATGACTGTTTTTCATCATTTTACTAAAAAAAGATGAATTTCCATCATTATTAAAAATCAATTTAATGACTGAAAATCATCATTTTTAAAAATGACTGATTTCAGTACCACCCCTGACTGATATAAATGATTTGCAAAAACTCTGATATGTCGACCTCGGTAATGTCGATTACCCCGCTTATCTCGACGTATTTCACAGTCCCAAGAGCAAAATTTACCTGGTATATGTCGACATCGGGACAATTTTCTGCTCTACTTCACCTAATTGTTTGTCAGCTGGTCGCTCGTCACGCACGGGCGACTCCGTGTATCTCGACGTCGTCAGAAATTCACACCTTTCACACCCATGTTTTGACTACATACTGCTGTGTGTTTGTAGAGGAATCCCAAGCCACCTCGGCGTCTTTAATACGTTAATTATTTAATGTTCAGCTTGGGTAATTTCATTGATAAATCTTCTCTATTCTGCATAAATGCAGGGACCTATACACTAGTATATAGGTCCCATGTAAATGTAATACCATCAATTCATTTATGTCGAAATCTGACAAAGCTGAAAACATGTTATAAGAGAACAAGTTACTGAATTATAATGAACAATATACACATTGAATTTAAATTAAATTAGAAATTGTGGTAAAAATGCATTCAACAGGAATCAGCAGGAATCAATCAAATCTACGACATGCACGACTATTGCATCAGCCTAACGTATATGGATGCATAAAGCTTGTTATTTGCGCAATTCGAATTAAATTTGGTTTCAAAATGAAAGGAAAATAAATGATGAATGATTATGAAATAAAAAAAAGTGAAATGGAGTAATTTTAAAAATATACGCGTTGATTTTTTCCGTATCTCGGAAGTCGACATTGTACCGTTCCGGTTTCGAGTTTACAGAGCGGATTTTGTATCCTGTTCTGACAGAGCTAGTGGCACGCGGATGGAATCCTGGATGGAAAACGGTTTTTAAAAAATGAAATTTCGATAAAAAAGAAAGTAGTCTGTAAATAATATTTGTGAATAACTTTAAGATTTTCTAATAAATATAGAGGGATGGCTGAAATAAACGAGCTACAGTCTAATTGAAGACATGTAGGTATCTGTAGTTACACGTATGTCCAGTTTAGATTAACTTATGGTTTTACAGTTAAATTAAGGACGTCGAGTCTCAACTCTGATATCTCGACACCTCGGATATCTCGACATTTTCCAGCTGTCCCAACGATGTCGAGATAACGAAGTTTACCTGTATTAGAGATTAATAATAAAAAAAAAATCATTTGTAACTGTAAGTTCATTTATCAGTCTCAGGGTTCTCCATCATTTTTAATGTTACTGTGTTGCAGAGTTTACGCGAAACGCTAAAATTTCGCGGTATTTTCGCGATCAAATTCGCAACTTAATCACTATTCATAATACATGCCTAGATTTTTTAAAAAAGGCTAATTCGTTACACAAATAGTTGGTCGTATATATTGATCACAGTAAAAACACATGTTCTGAAAAGCAGAGGAAATTCTGATCGATACATTCGAACTACGTATATTTAAGATTTTTAAATTTAAATCTGCCGTGATTATTTGTCAGTTTTCTTGATCGAATTACCGAATTACAAAAAAGAGAAACTTCAGAATGATAAAATACTTTTGGGATTCGATCGTTTAACATGTTGAATATTTTAAGCAATTTATTTACATCTATTAAATGACTTCGGTACGATGTTTTGTTTGACTTACAGTGCTTACATATTTCAAGAGCCGTGGCTCTAAAGAAAAGACATAATTATATATTCTTAAAAAGAATAATGCAATCTATTTTAATTTAACTACATGTACCAATTAACCGTTACATGGAAATGTGAAACGCAGATTATTTGTCTTTGTTCCTTCATGCGTAAAGTCCGGCGAGGGTCTAGGAGATAATTGATTATGCAGGATGAAGCCCTAGTAATTAAGTGCTCTACCTTTTAGAATTGAAGGACGGTAGAATTGTTTGATTAATGTTTCAGTTAGAGAGAATTTATTTGCTTGGAGTTTCTAATTATCAAAGATTTTACTGTGTCGATAAATTTTTACTGTGTCGCACGCATAAAATTTTAATAGTTACTGTGTCGGAGAAAATTTTACTGTGTCGGGAGCAACACAGTAAAACAGCTCATGGAGAACCCTGAGTCTAGTCGAACCGTCAAACGGGAGTAAACGGATGTTGGAATCCGTACCTTCAACCGGGAGTACGGCGCATGCGCAGAAAGTCAAAAAGTGCCGTTTTCACGGAAAAACGTGTGGTCCACAAAATATGCTCGTGCAAAGTGATGGATTATTTCGTAGCTCTTTATGTACTCAAATTTGATAGATTAAAGATGTTTAAAGAGATTGTATTGCGAAAAAGTATAATTTTATGTTTATTGTAAAAATCGAGACTTTTTCTCTCCCAAAGTTAGCGTATTCTGTGGCTTGGCCTCCATGCTTGATACAACTAGAATATTTTATTCTTAATTTAATAAAACGGATGAATAAACAATCAATTGCTTGTTTAAAGCTGAACTACATATAATTCCCTTCCCCGGTATTAAAAATCTTGTGTAATTAGCATGTTATTTATCATTTTTCGACACTTTCTTTGTGCATGTACGAATTTCCTCTGTCCTGTAAACAAACTTTTGTGCCTCAGAAATGCCGAAAATAAAGACGAAAACATTTTTATTATTTTTTTTAAAATTGAAAACAGAGGTGTAGACAATTCATTTTTGTATGTTTATGATTTTTAACAAATATGTTTATTTTTTAAATAAGAAGAGTTATCATTCTTCTGCTTTCGAGCGTTGCATTTAGGGAAGGAAAACCCTCGTTTGAGGGTATACCCTCGTTTGA
>NW_026935431.1:0-67457 GCF_032062105.1 Saccostrea cuccullata | reverse complement strand
CAAGCATGTGGTTGAGTTTTATCAAAATCATTTTTTCTCTTAAGTTTAAAGCATTCACTGATCAGATGACCTTTTTTCTTACAATAACTACACGTAGGAAGCGACCCTATTCCAGAAGATCCTTCAAAACGTCCTGGACCGGACTTAGAACCACCTTGGGATGGAGACTGGGAACTTGTGAAAGACTGAGACACTGAACCACTCTTTTTATATGTGTCTGAATTGGTAGAATTACTGCTAGTCTGAGATCTTGATACAAAATTCTTTTTATGAGACAGAGCATAAGTATCAGATATGACTGCTGCCTCTTCAAGAGTTTTCACATTCTTATCTTCTAAATGTGTTTTCAAATCTTGAGAAACACATTCCTTAAACTCTTCTACCAGGATGACTTGGCGCAAATTAGCAAAGGTTTGATCAAGTTTCTTAGATCTAAACCAGTGATCGAATAAATCTTCTTTCTCTCGTGAAAATTCAACAAATGTTTGATTATCAAACTTTCTATACTTTCTGAACTTTTGTCTATACGCTTCAAGTACTAATTCATATGCTTTTAATATTGCTGCTTTGACCGTCTCATAGTCAGAACTCTCAACTACCCCTAGTGCAGAGTATACCTCAGCCGCTTTTCCAACCAGTACACTTTGTAACATCGTTGACCAAACGTTTCGTGGCCATTTAAGATTCTCTGCGACCTTTTCGAATTGGGGAAAATATTTGTCTACAGATTTTTCTTGAAATTTCGGAACTAACCTAATATTTTTTTCTGCGTCAAATTCATTCTTGACAAACGACGGTTCTGGTTGGTGCTGTAATCTTAATTTCTCTAATTCAAAGTGCTCTTGTCTTTCTAATTTGTCTAATTCAAATTTTCGTTCACGCTCTCGTTCTTCTCTTTCTCTTTCTCTTTCTCGCTCTTCTCTTTCTCTTTCTCTTTCTCGCTCTTCTCTTTCTAATTTTTCTCTTTCAAGTCGCATTTTCTCTAACTCTAATTGAAACTGATAGTCTGCCATTTTATAAGAGCCTAACTCTGACTTAACTGTATATTCTGGAAGATCGTATTTTTCAAAGATGTTTTCTTCTACTAGTTTGTTTGCAACCTTAATTCTAATGTCTTGCTTTCTCTGAGAGGATTTAACATCTAACCCAAAATGCAAACCTAATGCGATCAAGTCATCCTTTTTTAACGTATCAAAAACCTGAACACTTGGTGAACTAAGAAAGTCTGTGACCGAAAACACCATGTTGATTTTTGCTGGCTTAAAATGAAATTTAACGGTTCAATTAACAAAATTCTGACAATAAACTGCAAAAGTGCAAGAAATTCTTTATCCCGGACGAGCCCCCAATTCTGTTATGGGTCAGAATAACCCTAAATGCCAGCAAAGATCAATAACACAATTTAAACTTAACAATGATTTATTTACAGTAATATATAATAAGTATATGAAACATAAAGTACAAACTTAGCAAAAATCTAAAAATACATACATCAGAGTGTCCGTTGCTGCACACAATGTCCCAGTGAAAATATATATCCCAGTTATTTCTCAATAGTGCTTATACGACAAAGTATTCACAATTATTCTATGCATCGAATTGACAGGGTATTTATACAGTATCATAAATCTAGAATATTCTAGAAATTGTTAAAATATGATATTACTGGAACAATCTGGACATACACAAAATTTAAGAATGTTCTAGATAAAATGACCGAACATGTTGACCACTCTGGAATGTTCAAGAAACTTAATGTTACTAATTATATACATAATGAAAGAATACACATATCACAACAATAGATTGGTTATTTTTCTTTGATAAATGTTTGCCGATGGGATGTTCCATAAGTTGTAGAATATGGGGAACCTTTGCCACTTTCCTTCATTGGTTAACTGAAACTAGGACAGGCTTTAATACACTTGATCACTATTTGGACGACTTTTTATTTGCTGGTAGGAAGGGACAGAGGGCTGTAGAAAACTTATGCACCAATTCAGGTCACTGTGTTCTGAAATAAATATACCTTTAGCAGATGACAAGACTATACGCCCAGTTACAACACTTAATTTTTAGGTATAGAAATTAACACAGTGGAAATGCTGACTAAAATCCCACAGGAGAAGGTGGAAAAGCTTAATGATATCATACAAAATCTTTTGAGTAGGAAATCGGTTTTAAAAAAGGAGTTAGAGTCCCTTGACGGAAAGTTAAACTTCTTTGGGAGGGCGTTTAGATCTAGCAGGGCTTTCAGCAGGAGGTTTTATAACGCAATGATTTCTGTATCTGAACCACATCATCATATAAGAATAGGCCCCAGGGTTAAGTGAGGATTTGAACATGTTGGACTTGTTTCTCAAAAAGTTTAACGGGATTTTTTATTCCCCAGCTTCCGAGTGGGTCACTTCAATCTAATTAAAATTGTATACTGATAGTGCAGGTAGTGTAGGGTTAGGTTATGGATCATATTTTTATGGGAAATGGGTTTTCTATGAGTGGCCAATTCATTGGAAAAACAAAATTTAACATTTCTTGTGTTGATCCCATTACTTCTTGTAGTTTGGTTGTGAGGTGAGGAGCTTGCCAATAGGAAGGTTGAATTTCACATTGATAATCTCGCATTAGTAAGCGTAGTAAATAAAAAAAAAACATCTAAATCCAAATGTGTCATGAAGAAAATGAGGCCCCTTGTTTCAAAACTTATGGAATTTAAATGTATTTTTAAGGCATGTCACATACGTAGCAGGGTAAATTCTATTGCTGATTCTATTTCACGTAAACAGTGGAGACGATTCAGAGGGGTAGCTCTAGAGGCCGAGATATATCCAGAGTCCATTCCATTGGAGTTTCCTCAGCTGATTTGCAGCCTTAGGCAGGAAAGTTGTTAGATGCATCATTGTCAGAAAATTCTAAGTTAGGTTACGAGTCAGGAATTACTTCATTTGAGAATTTTCGGAAACAGAGCTTTGCTTGGACAATCTTTGGCCCCCACCATTATAGCATGGCGTTCAAGTTGTTTCTTATTTATTGATTAGAAAATGTTCAGCATCAACAGTTTGTTTCAATGCGTATGAGGTGAACCTCTTTAGGGTTGCTTACCCACTTGCATTCTTTGGATTTTTAAGAGTAGGCGAATTTATATTGTCCAAAGGAAATACGGTTACAAGCATCATTCAAAAATCTGATGTTAAAATTGAGTAAGTTTAGTAAAATGTATTTGACTATACGGTATTTAAAAAATAATCAATGTGGGAAAGGGGTTACCCTTTGTATTCAGTCAGTCAATAGTATTGTCTGTCCTGTTAAATGTATAACGAAGTTTCTAGCTGTTACACCCGATTGGGACGGCCCATCGTTTTGTCCTATGGGTCTTTCAACTTTATCTAGGTACCAGTTTTCAGCGCTTTTGTTCAAAACCACAATATTACTAGGTTATCAGGATTGTAAATGTAAGGCATATTCATTTAGAGTAGGCGCAGCAACAACAGCGCACGAGTTAGGCATTGACCAAGTGTCTATTCAAGAGGCAGGTAGATGGAAGTCCAAAGTTTTCAAGTCTTACATTCGCTGTCCAATAACTCTTTTGTTTAAGTAAAATTTTGGTCATACGTAAGTAAAATCGTAGATTTCAGATTTACAATATATTTCAGGAAGCACTGTATGGTGTATATGCTCATCCATTATTTAACAGGCTTTTGGGGTGGCCAGACAAAGAGAGGCTGAAAATGGGGATGGGTGCATATTTAAAACACCCAGAGTTGGTAAAAGACATGGAACAGTTTCTGTCTGCAGATGGAGTTCATCCTAACAGCCTAGGTAATTTAGTGTTACTTAAAGACATCCAGTGGGGGGTCTGGAATATTTTTGCCAAGGTTCAGGGTATGTTTTTCCTGAGACGTTTAGCCCATACGTTTGGGTTAGGCGGTTGGTCGTGGGTCAGTTGAATGCGACTTCAACCTATGGTTTCTTAAGGTTTTGGCCATGTGGCGTTTGCGCGAAGCCATTTAACTGATGATATATATTTTTCTGCTGCTGCTTTAAACAAAAATGATTAACTGTAAAATGTGTGATGCTTTCAACAAATACATGAACTGCTTTGCTGGCTGAAAAACAATTTTAGTAGTATTGCACGCGGTTAACCCAGAACAATAACTACATTGTATATAACGTGTATAGGTAAATTACATGTAAAACTGTTAAAGCTAAATACCGTTCGTGGTCAACAGGGAACGGCTTATTTTGTTTATTTTGCTTTTATGTGGTATGCTGCTGCTGCTGTTGCTTGTTGTAATTTGGGGTCGCCTTTTAAGCTTGGCGACCCTATGCTGCTTTATACTTGCCACGACCAACAGTCGCCATTATAATATAAATGTGATTAAAATCACTTTTAGTTATTTTTTTTTATAAATAACTGTTTTTTTTTTCTGCATTCATATATTTCATTTTATGTCTGTTTTCCTGAAAAATGTACAACAATGGGAACTACTGGCCTCTCTATTTATGCACAATACAAGGTGACTTCTGTTCCCCTAATGATGTACAAATACATAATTTTAGTACAAATTTAGTTTTCATTGGTTTATGAATTTGATGTGTAAATGTCAGGGAAAGAGGGAGGAGAACTACAGCCCCAACGTTCGCAATACAGGGTGTACATCTTCTTTGTAAGAAAGAAAATCAGAGGTTTGATAATTAATGTTAAAGTGATGAGGTCGGCTCTTGCGACATAACATCAGAAGGAGGACAAAGGGCACATAAAGTAATTCATTAACAAATATTTAAGCCATGATAATAAAGGATCGGTGAAAAGTCTGAGCGAAATGAAGAGGTAGCGGCTGGTAGAAGGCAAGATCTTCACCCTCCCTATCACATGCTAGAAACCTGCAAATGCAGATTATGGATGTCATTTACTCTGAGTTGCTTGCAATTAGGAAGGAGATCAAAGAATAGGCACTGTGTTATATAAATACTACAGTCTTACATAGAATAGTAAAATCATTATGGAAACCGCAAGTCACCCAACGTAATCCTTATATGTTATACTCATATATATCATTTATCTTATAATATTGCAGTTAATGTTGTTCAACCCTCCTATATTTTCTAATACCTTCAGATGGTTATTCAATTGACTAAAAAAGTTCTGGGTTTTTAAGCTGTAAAGGCTTCACAGTAGTACGATTTATTCTACGAGGGCCGTTCAATAAATAATGTCTTGACATACAATACAGATATCATTTGTCATTATGCTCGACTTTCTCTAATATTTAATTTTTAATGGATTAATTACAGTTTATATGACCACTTTTCATCTCATAGTTTCATTGTGAGAAGCTCGAAAACTAGGGCTATTCGAGACACTGCATTATAAATAAATGGTAAAGACTAAGTAAACTAGAATGAAAATAAAAGCTTCATCACAGCAGCTGTAAATCTTTTTAAAAATCACAAAGAAATATCTACTGAAATATGAGACATTTACAGCAACCAATGCCTGTTTTATAGACAAATGAGCAGGTGGATTTCAATGACAAAAATTTATCTAATGGGCATTAAAATGGGTACTGTCCTTACCAACAAAATATGTAGAAAAAAATGTACAGTCTGCCAAATTTCATCAAATAATATTTGATGATGTATGATTGACTTTAAGACACATAGTTAATTTGAAGGACATCATTTCGGTAGCAGTTTACACTGTTTTTAAGGAATATGTTTCCTGTAAAAAAAAAAGCTTAATTCTCAATTGTCACCCTATATTTTAAAAAAAATGAATGAAAACGACAGCATGTATAGACGTCGTAACAATTACTTTAAAGTATAAGTAATTTTAGTTATCCATGTTTGTTTGATATTCAAACAGATAACGGAACTTAAATCTCTTGCTTAAAACCCTCAAAACATAATTTACCATAAGATGTTATTGATAAAAACAGCGAAGGTCTGACAAGGGCAAAGAATTACAAGAGCCCAAAGACAGATTAATATGCAATTTTCTAAAATATTACTGGTATCTAACATATTACTGGTATTGTTGTTCAAATTCGTATCAGGTGAGACAGTTTGATTTCTGGAGAAGGCTAGAAAGCAATTTTTTGGCAAAAAAACATTGAAAGGTTTATTAAAGGAAGGACCCCGAATCAGGAGGCCAAGACATTAAATTTCTTCATAACGGGGTCCAAACTCGCATGCCCAGAAGAGGAAAGGGGGTTTCGGGAATATCAGGAAGTTAATGCTTTTTTTCACATTAAAATTATTCGCCAGATCTTTGAACTTTTGACTTGTTTCTATTTCCAAACTTAAAAAAAAACCTTTCAGAAGGAAGAAACAAATCCATTTTCTAGTATACTAAGGGCCATACCCAAAAATGAGTTCTTGAAACAATCGTTAAACAATTTGTTAAAAATGCAACGGACATGTGTTTTAATCAAAAGATATTATTAAGTTAAATGATTAAGACTAAATCATTGAAAAGCGTCTTTTGCTTCTGTCCGTGCAACCAGGACATTATTTCTTGAACAGCCCTCGTATTTTCACTTTACGTGAGTATGTAACGCGCTTCATTTTGTAGCGGAGTAAACAGGCCCAATAGACGTGAACTGAGCAGGGGACCTAACTGCTATTTGACCGTACGTTTTATACTTCTGCGATTGATATTGATACTAGATCAGACTTTAAGCAATAGAAATACAGATGATAGATTTCTTGGAGATTGGAGACCAATTCATATTTAAATATTCCCTTAGAGTGAAAGGGGATATTGGCTAAATTGCGGTTTTTCCTTACATCTAGAACATTAAAATTCCGATGACGCATATTTTTTTTTCTCTAAATATATATACAGCTATGTGGATGACTTTGTTTATAGGGCAGATGTCTAACTTATCAATGTAAATCATTTTTAACTCTTTCCGGAAAAGGTACAATGTTTTTTTGTCTATTGCATGTTGAGATTGTGATGTTTGTCATCCTTTATAAATTTAATCTAGTCCATTAATAGAACATTTAGTAAAGCGCTAGTGTTTGCATCACAAAAAGGTCTCGAAGGATATGTCCATTGTTATCTTTTTTTCACCTACATTGCTTATGAAAATTTATAAAATTAAACTGAACTAATTTCATTAAATATATTATACATTCAATGGTTAAGTTGTATGTAAATGTTATAGATTTAGGTTAATGTCAATCCAGTCCTTTCAGAGGTGTTTATTATACCTGTAGATGTTTTGGATGACTTGTGTTACAGTCCCAAATTTTAACTTTTTTCATTTCTTTTTTTTATATTAATCTAGACGGATGAGTTTCAACATACCTGATGTTTACGATGTTCAGATAACGAAATCATTGTTTTCTCTCTTATAACTACTGACCGAGAAAGGAAACTTTAAGAATTTACTGGTCAACAATCATTTTTGAATCATGATGTTCCACTCAAAATTGTATTTGGGTGACCTAACATTGACTTTACGTATTAGCTTTTGCCTTGCCATCTTTTTTAATTGAGATCTGCACAGTTCTTTTATAATGTCCTCTAGTAAAACTTAATTGTTATTTACTGGTGGATATTTCAAGAGTTACGATATTTTGGAAAAAGAAAAATTGATTACTGTTAATTTTGACGAAATATTTTTATGTATCCTTCATTTCACATGTTAAAAATATATGGCAAAAACTCCTTTCAAAATAGGCTCAAAGCTAGTATTCGGAAAAATTTGGTCAGAATCAATAGGGCAAAAACAGTAACATTGATAGAAGTATTGGCTTCGTTGACATAGACTTGAGAGTTGGTTATTGCGAACTGAGTGCTGAAAGCTCACACCGTTGTAAACAAAAAAACTCGACTTCATCGTGAACTCAATATACAACCGTTTGGCATCAATATTTCCAATGCTTGTGGAAATCCCCTACAGTGTATAATATATTATAATAATTGAATAAATTGCTGGACTAATTGCTCGAGGTGAAAAAGAAGAACAAGGGCATATATAAATGATGGCAAATGATATTGTCGTTTCATGAATATTTGTTGAAAAGAATTTTTCGTTGATATCTTTGTTGAGCAAATCCACGAATTAAAATGTTCATTGAGTTACGAAATATGACATTCATTTGTATAGGCAATTCTTTTAGAATAGGAAATTACGTACCCTCGAAAACGTCAGTTTTACAAAATCCACAAAAATTGATGCCGACGAAAATTGATGAAACCAAAGTAATTCATTGTATGGAAAGGTTGATGTGTGTGTGTCTCTTAGATATTGCAAGATATTTCTAAATCGTATAGCATTAAAAGTTGCAGCTGCGATGCTTAATGTTACGCTAGTGTGTTTCATTTGTCCTCGGCTATGTCGATATTTGTTTGTTCCATTAAGCGTCAGTGTTGCTCTGCATTTGTGACGCTTAATGATATAAATCTATCATTAAGCGGCGATTTGGCATTAGCGGTTGAGAATGCCAGCTATTAATGTTTAATGTTTAATATGTATGGCATGTACCGTTGCAATTGCAATGCTGAATGCTATTCGTATCATTAAGCGGCGTTTTATCATTAGAGGTTGCTACAGATCACTATGAAGGGAAGTGACGAACCAGATCTAGGATCCGGTTCCTTGAAAACTCAAGAAGTCGTAGAATCAGCAAGTCGACCCGTACTTGCAAGGAAATATTGAGAGGAAGGTTTCTATGACGGAAAAGGGTGTAGAGCAGTTTGAAAATTTTTGTAATTCATATATCAGACGAATAGGAAAAGTATGGAGTGTACTTGAGGTTATAATCAAGAATGTGGAAGAAACACCAAGGAAATCCTGCACAATAGAAGAACTAAAGGGTTTACATGATAATATCAAGAAATATGTGAATGAACTAGAATGGCAATGCACGAGCTATCTGGATTTTATTTAATAGAAAAATGTTCTGATCTCAATGACCGATAAATGAAAACTTTAAATATGACATTACTAAGCAGGTTTGTTAGGGAGCACACGGATCAGAATTCGGCGAATTAACATTTTTTTATAATATGTAACACTAATAAATCAAAAAAGTCATGGATTAAACTTTTGCTAACATTATGCATTCTATAGATCCAATGGGACTTATACTACTTCATTGCAACGTCACCAGATCTAGAAGTAGAAAATACGTCTATAATTAGAATACCTTAATGAAAAAGTGTAAAGTTAAATAATACCCCGGGGATAATTATTTTCAATTTTCAATAGTAAAAACATCTCTGTACCATGAAAAGTGCTGCTATAATCCTATTGTGATATCACATGAATAATTATTTAAAACTCTCGGACGAAACCTTCCAAAAATCTTTACATTTTGTTTATTAGATAAGGGGAAAATATGCACCATACATAGAATAGTAAAATCATTATGGAGACCACAAGTCACCCAACGTAATCCATATATGTATATCATTTATCTTATAATATTGCAGTTAATGTTGTTCAACCCTCCTATATTTTCTAATACCATCCGATGGTTATTCTATTGACTAAAAAAATTCTGGGTTTTTTAAGCTGTAAAGGCTTCACAGTTGTACGATTTATTCTACGAGGGCCGTTCAATAAATAATGTCTTGAAATGTATGACATACAATAGAGATATCATGTGACATTAAGCTCGACTTTCTTTCATTATTTAATTTTTAATGGATTCATAACAGTTTATATGACCACTTTTCATCTCATAGTTTCATTATGAGAAGCTGGAAAACAAGGGCTATTCGAGACACTGCATTAAAAATGAATGGTAAAGACTAAGTAAACTAGAATGAAAATAAAAATTTCCATCAAAGCAGCTGTAAATCTTGTTAAAAATCACAAAGAAATATCTACTGAAATATGAGACATTTACAGCAACCAATGCCTGTTTTATAGACAAATGAGCAGGTGGATTTCAATGACAAAATTTTATTAAATGGGCATTAAAATGGGTACTGTCCTTACCAACAAAAAATATAGGAAAAAATATTCAGTCTGCCAAATTTCAACAAATAATATTTGATGATGTATGATTGACTTTAAGACACATAGCTAATTTGAAGGACACCATTTCGGTAGCAGTTTACACTGTTTTTAAGGAATATGTTTCACAGTAAAAAAAAAGCTTAATTCTCAAATGCCACCCTATATTTTAACAAATGAGTGAAAACGACAGCGTGTATGGACGTCACAGAAAGAAACAAGATCTTTCGGTTAAAACTGAAAGACGGCTTTCAGTAACTTTTCAGTGGCCATTCAGCCACTGAATGTCACATACATTTCATTGACCTTTCAGTTATATTTCAGTCACATTTCAGATAACTTTCAGTCACCATTCAGCGGACACATTTCCGTTAACTTTCAGTGGCCTTTCCATCAACTTTCAGTTACCTTTCCATCAACTTTCAGTGACCTTTCTGTCATCTTTCAGTAACCTTTCTGTCGTCTATCAGTGACCATTCTGTTGACTTTCAGCGACCTTTCTGTCGTCTTTCCGTGACCTTTCCGCCACCTTTCAGTGATATTTAAGTCTCAATCTATGAATTTCTTCACTAGCGTATTATTTAATAATCAGACATTTTTCCTTAACAAGGAAACAATACTTTGAGAAAAAAGATTTATTATTCAATCTAAATTGTGTTTTTTTTACTTATCGCGATCAAATTCGGGTATCTTAAAATAAGTTATTATTATAGTAATTAATATAATTTTATAGAATATGTAAGACTTATTCAAAATGATTTTAATTTTTTTAATTACAATTAGAAAACAAAATATCTTCAAGTGATAAAAAATGATGATCCGATAACAGATTCAAAATTTGAATAAATGCATAACATTCTATAGTACTTATACGTGTACTTTTTCATGGAAATATATATAGTTTTGAGTGATGAGACATAATTTATATTATTTCTACCATTTCTGGAAGATCGCAAGTACTACTGATCAATTTCGTTTCTTGATTATGTCATTGTCAAAACAGCAGGATATTTAGTTTTTGAAAGACATTATTTTAAATTCATTTTTAATTACCAGAATAAATAAATCGTTTATACATGCTTCTTGTAGAAAAAAATATATATAGGAGATTTAAACTTTCTAAATGATATTGCTTAAATAAAATCATTCTACTAATTTAAGTTTCTAGATAGAGAATTTACAACGATCTTTAATCTTTGACACAGGAACAGTTGCCCGTCTCTGATAATTGTCATCATCCCGATAGATGTGTAATTAATTAGTCTGTCCCCAAAATCCGCGCAACTAACATAGAATATACAAAATATATACAAGATATATATACATCGCAGTTCCTCGATACATCAGGTGAACTGATTGTTCTATCGATATCTATAAATAAATCAATTTTAAATCCTTATTCCTCAACAAGAATTTGTAGCGTAATTGAAAAGGTCGCGGACACCTAAGCAGGAGACCAGGGTTCGATTCTGGACATGGGAGCAATTTTTTTTTTGTATAAATTTTTTTCTTATTTTTTTTTTATTCGGAATTAGATAATTTTGATGCTATTATACCAGGAAAAAGTGAAATAAAATTTTTAGGTAAAAAAATAAGCCCATTATTCAATAAAAAAAAGATTCAACTGAATAATCCCGGAAAGGTCACTGAAATGTATGTGCCATTCAGTCGACTGAATGGTAACTGAATGATCACGGAAAGGTCACCGGAAAGGGTCTTTTCAGTGACCTTTCAGTGACCATTCAGTGGCCATTCAGCCACCATTCAGTCAACTGAATGGAGGATTTTCATCCTGTGCGTCGTAACAATTATTTTAAAATATAAGTTATTTTAGTTATCCATGTTTGTTTGATATTCAAACAGATAATGGAACTTAAGGTAAGGTTTGCGTTAACAGGGAGATAACTCTTGCGAATCACCAAAGCGTTTGAAACAGGCGACTTTAAACCAGCGATGCTAAGCATCTCGGTAACGAATTTCCTCTGTCATATTTGATGTTTGTTGTCACATATTGTTAGGACTAAAAACAAAGGACGTTTTCAGGAGAAAGTCTTATAACAAAACAAAGCATAGGAATCTTAGAAGCATTTGAGATTAGCGTGATGCATGTGGATGAACCAATAAAGGAAGACTTTATTTTCGATATCGAACGTGGCAAGTTGCACGACCATTCCGATCAGAAGAAAGTCATTGACGCATTGTGCTGTTGTGTATTTCTCGCTTCACCACTACACTAAAATTTAAAGTGAGAATGAGAAAGAAAAAAGAAAAGACGTGAGAGTATCCTGTAAAGTATTATTCTATATGCAGTCCGAACAGGGAAGAAAAGTCACGGTGCATTTGACCAAGTCCAATGATGATGTTGACAGTTTGATTGTTGATAGTATTTTCATCAGGTAATTATTTAACTATTCATTTTACTGAAAGTTATGAATGATCTACTGACTACGGATTTAAAAACGATGAATAAACAGTACAAGGATGTCAGGATGTGACTAATATCCCAACATTGTCAAAAAATAAAAATGCATTCATTCAAGTGAAGAAATTATGAAAAATAAAATCCTTGCTTTTGGGGCCTAATATTTGTAACATTATTGGAACAGGTATTACATTTTTCAAGTTACCTTTTTAAATGAGGTTTGATTTAATTAATATCTCATTTTCTAATTAATAAAAAAGAGATACAGATTGTGCATGACAAGAACATTAATTTTCTTGATCAAGCATTTATAATTTTATTATAATTTCATATTGATTCTTCATTTATTATATTGGAAATTTATTCATTTCATTGAGTGAATGAAACTCAAAGCAATTCCTTATGCTATTCTTCAAATGTTATTGTAAAAATGAACACATATGATTTCAGATCATGGGTCATTAATTGGAATGGATAAGAACCAAAAAAAAAGTACTTCAGTGTTTCCATAAAAGATTTGTGCCATCAATCAAAGTAGAGGTCATCCCATATCAGCTCAAGAATATTAAAGAAAGTTAGATGGATCAAGCTAAGATGTTTAACCAGACATGGCAAAATCAATGGAGATTTGGAGAAGAAATTCTGACTTGTTATACCCAATGCATATTTTTATATGTCTATAGATTATAGAAGAAAATTTAACCATATATTTAGAAAATATGTGTGTGATGATTGCAGTACAAGGAAATTAATACATGAACAATTAAGATTAATATTTTTATTCATTAAATTTTGTTCTTACCAGGACCTAATATGCTCAAATAAGTATTTCTGAAAACTGATGAGTTTTTACATACATGCAAAGCTGCAGTGAACATGTATAATTATATCTACTGTAACAGTTTAAAACATGACACTGGAAATTGTAAGGTTGTTAATTTAGTAGGAATGATAGGACCAGTTTAGTAATCTACTAAAATTAAAATCTTTCACAAATACATGTAGTTTATTTTAAATTGTTTACATTTATAATCTTTTAATTTTTTCTGTATTTTGATTTTAAAAAGGAGAAAATTTTGTTATATTTAAATTATTATGTCATGGATATCAATGAGATATACATGTATCTATTACTGTAGCATTGTTTCTTTTTCCCTGTTCTTGACAAATATTTATGACAGTGTTATGTCATTTTGCAGAATCTTTGAAATCAGAAGTACTCTGTAAACTCATTAAAGTATGATTGATGTCACTTAGAAAGTTAGAATTCATCTTTATTTTGTTCTGTCTGATATTTCAATTTAGATTCTCAGACTACCTAATCCAATGATTGAGCTAATGTCCATGAAGTGTAGAAATAGGTCATCTTTAAAAAATGTTTGGTTGTCGGCCTCTCCAAACCAACTGACTAAAATGACCAGACTGAAAATTGTTTTTCAATGCAGAGCCGTATTTTTTTCCTTTTATTCCTCTAATCCCCCTTAAAAAAATGTTGTTGAGGATTTTCTCACCTACTGATCCCAAAATTTTACCCTGAGTAAAGAGACTGGGCAAACCAACATTACTTTAAAGATAGCATTTCTAAAAATCATTTAATTATAAAAACAGCAGCTTCGTGGATGCGATGCTTACAACATTTCACTCAAAAAATGGCATACATATATAATGACAGTCACCAGCCATAACTGAATAAAGATATTTGGTTACAAATATGTCTAGAAGTTACTACATGTTGGAATAACTAAATCAGCATGAGGTCAAATTCATAGGATTTTAATTGGTTTAGTTGCAACATGTTCTGAAGTATGTTTATATACATATACATGAACTTCTAAAGGTGTTGCAGTATAATTCATGGACAATTTCATCAGAATATTCAGATGTAAAGATAACCATAAATACTAGAGTTCTTCCATGGAATAAATTTTTAGACCATCATGTAGCACAGAAGGAGTTTTATTTTGAATATTTTTGGCCAATTTATGCCAAAAAACAATATCAAAAATAACGTATAGTCTTTAACATTCACCATGACAAGGTGATATCAATGTTGCCTTTAAAAGTGTAGAAAAAGCCTGATTTTTATGTTCCGAACCCATAATATAGGCCCCTGTTTCCATGGAAATAATATTGGGGACATACATATTTTTTTAGTTCAAATTAATGAAAATGATCAAATTAATAACTTCATGGATTTTGATGAAATCGGTAGATATATAAAACGTTGATTTTTATATTTTTGTTACCATGGCAACGGTTTCACTTTATCAAGGAAAATTGAAAAATCTTCTTTTTTACCCAAATTTTCACATTTTTGATAACGGAAAATTAAAAGTTTAAATAATATAAGCATTAATTATACTAATTCAGGTCATTTTAATTATAAAAGTTTGATAATTAATAAAATAAATCAATTTTTTCAATGAAAATAATATTCGAGGTGAAATATGAAATACGTTAAATTTGGCGTCTTTTACTAAAAAAATGGGACGGGCAATATCTTTGAAAATCATATTAAATGATGAAGCTAATCTCCCTGAATAAATTGATATATGGCATGTGTGCATATTAAAAAAAATAAAAGTTGGAGGGTGACGCACACCTTACCTTAAATCTATTGCTTAAAACCCTCAAAACATAATTTACCATAAGATGTTATTGATAAAAACAGCAAAGGTCTGACAAGGGCAAAGAATTACAAGAGCACAAAGACAGATTAATATGCAATTTTCTAAAATATTACTGGTATCTGACATATTACTGGTATTGTTGTTCAAATTCGTATCAGGTGAGACAGTTTGATTTCTGGAGAAGGCTAGAAAGCAATTTTTTGGCAAAAAAACATTGAAAGATTTATTAAAGGAAGTACCCCGAATCAGGAGGCCAAGACATTAAATTTCTTCATAACGGGGTCCAAACTCGCATGCCCAGAAGAGGAAAGGGGGTTTCGGGAATATCAGGAAGTTAATGCTTTTTTCACGTTAAAAATATTTGCCAAATCTTTGAACTTTTGACTTGTTTCTATTTCCAAACTTGAAAAAAAAACCTTTTAGATGGCAGAAACAAATCCATTTTCCAGTATACTAAGGACCATACCCAAAAATGAGTTCTTGAAACAATCGTTAAACAATTTGTTAAAAATGCAACGGACACATGTTTTAATCAAAAGATATTATTAAGTTAAATAATAAAGTCTAAATCATTGAAAAGCGTCTTTTGCTTCTGTCCGTGCAACCAGGACATTATTTCTTGAACAGCCCTCGTATTTTCACTTTACGTGAGTATGTAACGCGCTACATTTTGTAGCAGAGTAAACGGGCCAAATAGACGTGAACTGAGCAGGGGACCTGAGTGCTATTTGACCGTACGTTTTATACTTCTGCGATTGATATTGATACTAGATCAGACATTTAGCAATAGAAATACAGATGATAGATTTCTTGGAGATTGGAGACCAATTCATATTTAAATATTCCCTTAGAGTGAAAGGGGATATTGGCTAAATTGCGGTTATTCCTTACATCTAGAACATTAAAATTCCGATGACGCATATTTTTTTCTCTAAATATATATACAGCTATGTAGATGACTTTGTTTATAGGGCAGATGTCTAACTTATCAATGTAAATCATTTTTAACTCTTTCCGGAAAAGGTACAATGTTTTTTGTCTATTGCATGTTGAGATTGTGATGTTTGTCATCCTTTATAAATTTAATCTAGTCCATTAATAGAACATTTAGTAAAGCGCTAGTGTTTGCATCACAAAAAGGTCTCGAAGGATATGTCCATTGTTATCTTTTTTTCACCTACATTGCTTATGAAAATTTATAAAATTAAACTGAACTAATTTCATTAAATATATTATACATTCAATGGTTAAGTTGTATGTAAATGTTATAGATTTAGGTTAATGTCAATCCAGTCCTTTCAGAGGTGTTTATTATACCTGTAGATGTTTTGGATGACTTGTGTTACAGTCCCAAATTTTAACTTCTTTCATTTCTTTTTTTTTATATTAATCTAGACGGATGAGTTTCAACATTACCTGATGTTTACGATGTTCAAATAACGAAATCATTGTTCCCTTTCTTATAACTTCTGACCGAGAAAGGAAACTTTAAGAATTCTACTGTTCAACAAACATTTTTTAATCATGATGTTCCACTCAAAATTGCATTTGGGTGACCTAACATTGACTTTACGTCTTAGAATTTGCCTTGCCCTTTTTTTTAATTGAGATCTGCGCAGTTCTTTTATAATGTCCTCTAGTAAAACCTTTTTAATGGCTATTACATTTTACAAATTAAGATAAAATACATACATGTAGCATTGCAGTGAGAATATATAATCAATATTTCTAATAGGTATATAGACTTTAGATTATCTAAAAAAAATAATTGAAAATGGTTTGGGCTCTAACTTGTAAAAAGAAAAAAAAATAACATATAGATCAGTTTTCCAGTTTATCCATTAATTCTTGCCACTCAGTTTAAAAATCTTCTAATTTTCCCTTCGTACAATATAAAAATTTTTAAACATATAATTTTTCGTTTAGAATTTTTCGAAAAACCATAAAATTCAAGTTACATTGACAATTCTTTTGTGCATTTTTAACAGTATAAACATAGTAGTTTGCTAGCAATAAACAATAATTCAGAACTGTATTATAAGTATTTGTTTGAATTCCAAATATCACATTTTAACATGAAATATCTTTGATTAAACATAAATTCAAACTATTCCACCAATTCAAAAATTTATTCCAAAATGATTTAGTACTTTCACGAAGATAAAACCTATGTTCTATTATGTCAATTTCCTTACATGTTTTGCATGATGGCGATTCATTTATACCCATATTATATAATAATTCTCCATGTGCTATAAATCTATGAATTAATTTATAATTAAAAGATTGCAAATAAGTTTCATTTTTACATAAAAAAGAAATGGAAAACATATTCTTCATGTCGAATTCTGTTATGTTAATATCAAATATATTTTCCCATTTTTTAATCGCAGTACGGTTAAGGCAAACCATGGAAAAAATATGGTAGTGAGGTCATAATGAGGTTTGACGTCATGACAGTTGCTCCGCCCTGATTGATCCTTATAAGCAAATAGAGCTCAAACTTACTATTTAGCGATATTTGCTAGAATTTGTAATAAACGGCAATATTTCCATGTCTAAATAAATAATTATTAGTGATTTTCTCCTATATAGAATGGCATGTTTTTTAAAATAATTCTCTTTCTTGTGTGCCGTTTGGCTGCATTCGGCTTCAGCCAAGCGCTTGCACTCGATGACACGGAATGTTGTTTACATCTAAAAACGTGGCGACATCAGCTGAGATATGCAGTGGATTTAAATGCAATAATCAGACATTCTTTTAAGAAAATACGGATAAGATAAGAGACAAGGCATTGTTTATCCCTATTACGAGAATATGAGGACATTATTACAGAAAATAATGGAAGAGTGAGACGATCTGCACCAGCTCCCTAGATCCATCACTGCAGTGCATTCAGCCCAGGTATGTATGCACATGTATGTACATTATGTAGATATGCTTCTTTTAACATCGAAGAAAAAAACAATCGCGGGTGTGTACGTGTTTTTTTAGATGTATTATCACAGTCAGTGAAAAACTAATGCAGTGCAGTGTGTGTCGCCCCCCTCCCAACAGCCCACATAAAATTGATCACTTTGTTTAATTAGAAATTTAAAAATGTAATTGTACTAAATATAGAGTCGATTAGCTTATTTTCTTTGAGACAACATGTGTAATAAGGGGGTTCAACAGTAATACAAACCTAGACTAAATGAAATTTGAAATTTCATTGCTGCAGTCAATGTGTTGACAATGATTTACTGAACATGTAATGTTGTCTTTTTGGCATACAAACATGCTACATAATGTAAAAAATATTATTTGTATCATTGTGATGAAAACAAGAACCTCCACTTTAGATCTATGGTTTTAAAATTTTAGAATTTCTAAATTAATGGGTAATAAAATATTTATTTTTTTAGTTTGATTTCATGTCAATTTTTAAGTCAATTAATTTCTGTAATTTATTCATTATTATCTTTTTTAATCATATGACATATAATACTTTTATTATTGTAGCAATCAAGAGATCCAGACTTGAATATAAATGAATATAAAATGCATCCATTTCTCCACAGGGTATGTACACTTATAAAGCATTTCACATTTTTTTAACCATGCATGTGTGCATGATTAGGCCTATATTTATTTTTCATTCGGATAAAGATGAAAGAATGTTTTTTTTCATATTCTAATCATTTGTTCTTGTTAATGTCAGAGGTTTTAATTTCCCAGAAGAGTTTTTTAATACAACTTTGTTTCCATTTAACTTTCATATGAATTTCATAAATTCACTACAGTATACAATAAATCATGAATTGTTTTGTCAAATGTAAAGAAATTTTATTTTACAATGTATTTTATTTAGTAATCTCATACCAATAGCATATATAATGTGTTGCAGATATTCCTAAAGAATAAGACCAATGGAATCATTCATGATCAGGCAGCAAGTTAATCCATGATGCAAGGAAAATGGTATGCTCCATATTAGCTATAAACCAAATTACCATGCATTATTCCTGGCAAACAATAAAATATAACAGTAGAATTGCAAACTTTAATTATGCATCCAATGCATGTTTCCATACATTGATCTGAATTTAATTCAATTTTTAACACCAATTTACTTTCAATAATGTTATGTTACTACATGTAAGTCCTGATTTTCTCATACATGTATTTTCAGAATTTATTTCATCCACAAGAACATGAAGTGCTGGAAAAAATTACAGCTGCCCAGTATTCCTTGTACTGTCTATCTTAATTTGAAAAGCTGTTTATGAAATAAAATTTTTTCGTAAAAAATATTTGACTTTTTCATATACATGTACTTACTGTACAGGTGTTGAAAAGGCTATTAAGATTTGATAATGTTGACTTGCATTTAATTGTGTGGTGCCAGGCTACAAAGGAGATTAAAGGCCCCCCTAATTGATTCAAAACAAGAAAGGGGACCACCATTTTATTATGAAGAGAAGAGGGGGGTGTGGCAAGTTTTCCCAAGTCATTTTTTTTAGTTCTTTTCATGTCAGTGAAGGACAGGTCTACTAATATCTATTTCCAATAAGATGAAGGACAGATTATTTATTTTCCTCCCTACTGAAAAATGTCTGAAAAGCTTAAAAAATTATAATTATAGGAGGGGGAACACTGGTCTGGGCAGAATAATTTTTTTTTTATCCTATATGTGACATATTTATTTTCAACATTTTTAGATCTACCCCCTCCCCTTTTTGGAATAAAATGGTAGTCCCTTTAACAAATACAGGAATTTGTATGTTTTTCACTAAGTCTTAGTTCTTAAAACGTATGACTTAAATCCCATAGGAGTTGAAGGTTTTAAAGAAAGCCATAATATAATCTTGTATGCGAAAATTTTTGTACACAAGTGTATACATGTACATTGGTGACAGAGGGATATGATTATCAAATTAATTATTGATGGAGGTTATCAATTGACTATTATAATTTAATATCCCCATTTTTATTAACAATCAGCGTTTTAGATTACATGCTGCGGCAAATTTTACACCTACATTTACATGTAGCTGCATGTGTGTTTACACAGATTCGAGGAAATGCGGAAGTCTGAAAGACGTCTTATAACATACATTATTCACACATTGTATAGAGAACGAAGTCACAAAATAGAAAGTAATATCCAGTGTTTTATGCATACTGTTCGATTAAGTAAAAAGATCCCAGCGCATTCTGCAAGTTTAGGCCTAGTTATTTAAAATCTACGAGGTAAACAAACTTTATCAAGTACTAAAGAGTATCTCCCTTGCTGGGTCAACGATGCGTTTGAAAACTATATTTAGACTGACTGTACCAAGATGTCAATTTTTAATCAAAAGTTCAAGGGCAAGGCGACAATCTAATAAGTAGGTTTTTTTTTAATTATTCATTTTACTGTATAGTTTTCAAAAAGTGATGCTCATTTCTTTGTAATCCTTTAGGTAATTTATAATTTCCGATGATATCGGGAAAAAACCATATTTTTCATAATTATAAGTATTTGAAAATGTTGACTTAACTGTACTGCGATACAAGTTGGTTGCTCAATCAATTGTTCTGTTATGGTCCGGTAATAATATTTACATTGTAATTTTGAAACTGGACCATTTTACAGGTAAGCTGCCTTGAGGATAATTCCTACAGCTACTAATCCATATGGCCTCTGTTTTATTAAGATTAATCTTTAAACCAGAGCAATATTTAAAATTTTGAATTATTCTCAATACTTCAAATCTTGATTTTTCATCACTTAAGAAACAAGTAGTGTCATCTGCTAGCTGACTGATTTTGAATTCTGTTTCACCAATTCTTATACCATGGATGGTTTTGTTTGATCTAATTGCAATAACCAATAATTCAACGCATAAGATAAATAAATAGGGTGATAAAGGACATCCTTGTCTAACACCTCGAGTTATCTTGAAAAAAGAGGAGGAATATCCATTATTAATTAAGCAACTTGTTATATCTGAATATAAAATGTGTACCCATTGTCGTAACCCTTTGCCAAATCCAAACGTTTCTAAAACTTTATCTAAATATAACCATTCAACTGTATCAAAAGCTTTTTCAAAATCTATTAACAAAATACGTCCAGGAATATTTTTTATACTTGTGTAATTATTAAGATCTGCAATAGTTCTTATATTTTCTCCTTAGTATCTATTTTCAATGTAACCTGTTTGATCAACATCAACTATGTTAGGCAGTAGTTTTTTAATTCTACATGCAAGAACTTTAGCTAATATTTTATAATCAAAATTCAGTAATGATATTGGTCTCCAATTCTTTAATAAAGTTCTATCTTTATCTTTTTTTGGCACGAAAGTAATTATTCCCTTTCTTTGATCTGGAGCGAGAGATAATTGTTGATAGCTTTCATTTAAACTGTTTATTACCAGATCTTCTAATTCAGGCCAAAAGTACTTATAGAATTCAAACTGAAGTCCATCACTTCCTGGAGATTTATTTGGTTTAAATTCTTTTAAGATATTTTCACATTCATCTTTACTTATGGGACCTTCGCATGTTAGAGAATCTTCTTAAGTAAGTTTTGGAATATTTGTACCATTCACAAAGTGATTATAATGTGTTTTTGATAATTATTTTTTTCCAAGTTAGTCGAATAAAGATTTTCAAAGAATTTTTCCTCTTCCTTGAGAATTTCATTTTTATGGCAAATAATTTTATCATTAACTACTAACTTATCTATACATTTATTTTTGTAATTTCTTTTTCTAAAGACAAGAAATATTTTGTAGATTTTTCTCCCTCTTCACACCATTTTGCTTGAGATCTCAATATTATTCCTCTTGTTTTTATGTCTGTTAATACATGTCCTTTGATTTCATTTAATAAAACTATATTTTCTTCAGATGGATTTGCCGATAGTATTTCATTTTGTTTATCAAATTCTTTTGATTATGTTTCTTCTTCCTGTCTATTTTTCCTTGCTTTTAATTTTGAATATTTAACAATAAACCCTCTTATTTCACATTTAATTGTGTACCATTTTAATTTATGGTTATTCAAATCTGTATACTTCTCTTTTAAACAATTAATAAGTTCTTTTGTTTTCAGCACAAAATCTTCATCTCCTAATAATGATGTATTAAATTTCCAAAACCCAGGTCCTCTATTGTGATGGGTTTCACCTTTAAGTGTTAAAGATATGACACTATGATCTGTTTTTATAGCAGGTTTTATGTTTGACTTTGCGTGTGGAGCAAGAAAACATGGAATTATAAAAAAAAATCTATTCTTGATAGAACTAAAGGATTTTTACATGAATATGTGTAATAATTTTTATCTGGGTTTTGTTCTCTCCATATATCTGATAAATTAAGATCTTCTAAAGCAGCTAAAATATTATCTCTATAGTTAGATTTCCCTTCAGTCGTACCACCTTTTTTATCTAGTAATGGATTTAAAGTAATGTTAAAATCCCCTACAATGACAAGATTTTCAAAGCTATATTTTTCTATGAAAGTCAATAATGAATTGAAAAAATCCACCTGGCAATTCGGCTTATCCTTTGTTGGAGCATACATATTAGTTAAAATAAAGTTGGTTTCTTCTATCAATAAATTAATTTGTATAATTCTACCTACATTATCTTGTACTTTTCCTTAAATAATATAATCTATATTATGAGGAAAAAGAATAGCTACTCTCCTACTGTTGGATTCACCATGACTGAATTCTATATCAGACCCCCAGTCCTTTAACCACTGATTTTCATTGTCTGAGACTGAATGCGTTTCTTGTAAAAATATGAAACTATTTTCAAAAGAATTTTTTAACCATGTAAAGATACCAAGTCTCTTAATTTTTGAACCGAGCCCTCTAACATTAAGTGAAATACACGATAACTCAAACGACATCAAAATTGAAAGATTCTACATGGATATTACCAACTGCGATGTAAAAATTGTCTGTCAAACTGGTACAATGTGTTACAGAGCCAAATATAACAGGAAAAGAAACATGCCCAAATAAAACTTTTCTTAACAAATCATGCCAAAATCACATACAAACCATATCAAACTCACAAATTCATGATTTTGAACTATGATTTAGACGGTATCCATTAAATGGATCATACTGAAATCATAGATGACAAATAAGGAAGTATGATCCTGATGTGGTTTGTTTCTGGGGAATGAGTCTGCTATGATTTTCTTGCGATTCTGACATGTGCCATTAACTTAGAAAACAAAATAACATGAGTTTGAAATGATTCGTTAACTTTAACTGCTAAAAGTTTGTGATTTTGATATGGTTTCTTAACTTAGTCTTTAAACTCCGTACGAGTTACACATGATCTGTTAACTTCTCTGTTGAGAATCATGAGTTTTATATGATTTGTTAACTTTGTCAGAATTGGTTGTATGATCCTGATATTGTTTGTTAACTTTGTCATCTATTATAGGTGAAAATACAAGCTTGATTAAATTCACTTTAGCTTTGAGAATCAAACAACATGCATGCATCAATAAAAGACTTATTTAAAAAAAAACAGGAAAATTAAGTTTTAATAATTAAAAAGCACACAGCATGTACAGGTATCAGTAAAAAAGACTATATTTTTTTGAAATTGAATGAAATGACAAACAAATTTAATACAATAATTCATATTTAAATTAGCACACACGTATTTTGTTTACGTGAATTTTATTAAAACTCTTTCCCTTCATGTAATATTTTGTGATCCACTCCCAATCTAACTTTGAGGCATTAGATTAGGATTGGATCACTGGTCAGTTTCAGAGTCGTAGTAACCTTGTTAGGCAATTCTCCTGCTGGGCAGCACGCTGTAGTACAGTGGTTTGTAGCTGATCTAGGTCAGAATTTGAATTCTGATAAACAAGATGTGCGCGTTTTCTTGTTGCCGTTTTAAACGAAAAGCCTTTGCATTATATAAGCAATAAAAATAAGTGCTGGACTATTTACTCTTTTCTCGGTAAAAGTTGAATTTTTGCATTTTTCTTTTGTTACGGACGACAGAGGATAGACTTATCGGCCAGTAAATAAGGTATTTGCTTTTGTTTTACGAAGAAATTTTATAACTATATTAGGATTCTTTATTCATAAGCTTATTCGAGCATGACCACACATGATATTCATTCTTAATGCTTAAACTCCGATTTCTTGTGTTTGTTTACATGCATACTCTTTACGTTACACTTTCAATCTGCTACTGCAGAATCAACATTTATGACGTCACAGGTTTGGTGTTTAACCATGTGATAAATTCTAAGAGACCAACAAACAAATTTCCCTTTATATTATGCCTCTGCATATTTTAATTCAGTTTTAATACATCAAATCAATCTTAGATATCGTTTTTAGAAAATTTTAATATCCAAACTACACGTCATATATGACATCATATCAATAAGGCAATTTGGTTGTAACGTTAACATACCTGCGCAGGCTACAAAATAGGCTACAGAATACTGGTGCACTCAGCATTGAGGAAGTTGAACCTAAAAATCCAAGATCTACAATTTGAAGAAAATGCGTCTCAAGTCTCACTATCCTCGAAATCTTCTGGCAGCAGTTTGTCGTCAATCGCCATCAAGAAGCGAGTCCTGAAGGTTTCCTCAAAGTTTGCAGAGGATCAAGCAAAACTAGAGAGGAAACAAGCAGAGTTGACCCTTAAACATGTTATCACAGAAAAGGAAAGTGCCTCAGTGAATACAGAAATGACATTGTTGAACTTAAATAGAGATGCTTTTGAACTTTTATATTTGAAGCCAGTATTTTAGAAAAAAGTGGGAAAAGTGATTCAATGAAATCTGTCCTCAATAGCTTAGAATAGGAAGTGACAGCAGATAGAACAAATGCGAATATAGGTAATATTCCACCATCCAGTGCATTTTCTTATTAGGACATTTCTTCAAGAACCATATGTGACCTCCAAAGCTCCTCCACTTGAGCTTTCATCAACAAGCCTAAGTACACATGTACCGACAAAGTACAAAGTACCAACAGGACAAAGTCTGCAAGTACCTAACATGCAAAGCACTCAAATTTTGCTCGAGGTAGATACAATATCAACATCTGTTTCAGACTTCACCAGATACATGTACTTATCTAAGAAAGATTTATTGATTTATGTCCCGTTTAACTAACTTTAAAGATAATGTTGAGTTTTACCCCATATGGAAAAACAGTTTCAAAGCAATTATGCACAAGAAACATATATTGATGCAAGCGTCAAAAATCGGTTGCATATAAATTAGTTGTTCCTTTTATGAAGCAACTAAAGACTGAAATGGTGATCTGGGTACAAAATATCTGATATTTATCTGTTAATATATATCCTCTTGATATTAAATCCTTGTGCACGACATTTCACAATTTTCTTAATTATAAAATGCATGTTCAGTATTACATGAAGCAAATTACCCCGGGTCCTCTGCGTCAACAAACCTTTCACCTGTATGATTAAGAGGCATTTTCATTTAAAGTTTGAAACTAAAGTCTAATGTAATCTACAAATAGATATGCAGTGTAGTTTTAATTAAACAAAAAAGCAACAAATATGAGGGACTCCTTGCTCTCTCTTAGAGGAAAAAACTGAACTCCCTCTAGATCCGCCACTACATTTGTTCTCTTTTAGTGGGAAAATTCTTGGCACATTGTAAAACGCGCATTATCCTCGTCTGCTAAGGACAAAATTAGTAATATTCTGTAGCCTGCTAGGTCTTATAATGAATTAACATTTAATAATATTTTTTGAAAATTTTATATGTGTACACGTTATTTTAAAATAAATACGTACAACAAATCTTGTTCAAATAAAGAAAGTAAAATTGTGTAATATGCATAACACGGTCTTTGCTTTAGACTATGCCCAACACATGTCCTAATTTTCTCCGCACCTCAAACATGTCTTGGTTTCTCAATCAGGGTTGGATGAAATATTTACGTTATTCTTTACAAAAAAATAATTTTATGTTTATTGTGCGTTCTTGTTAAAGATTTAGACACTCTTTTATATATACTATTATATTAATGTTAGGTATTTTAATTTAAATTGTTTCAACTCTGCAGAAACGCACAGCGACTTTAAACTTTCATATTATATGGCAGCGGGTAATGAACTACAAGCTTCACCTAGCAAAGAGATGGATCTTCTCGTGAAAAGGCGTTGAAACCGCCTCGACGAAAGGTATGGGTGTCCAGAAATGATAGAAGAAGCTTTTAAGTCTAAGTTAGCTTCATTTCTAACTCTGATCAAAAAGATCTTAATTGCCTGTGTAATTTTTCAAACATTGTAGATGAAAATGAAGTTGCAATGGAGGACAAACAATGTTCATGTCTTCTTTTATATTTCGATTGTTCTACTGGAAAAACCCCAAGAGTCAAGAAGCTTCCGCATGACCTTCAAGGAAAATGGACTTCTGTAGCAGTGAAACACATTACAGAAAAAGGAATGCTATTTCCTCCCTTCAAGTTTTTCAGAATTCATTCGCAAACAGGCGAAAATTAGAAACAAACCATCATTTGCCTATGGAGTTGAAACAAGAGGAGACAGGAAAACCAAATATAGACTGATAAATGTTTCCTCCAGGAAAACTAAGGTTTAACAACCAACACGAGAAAGCTCTTCAGACAGGACGTGTCCCCTTAACCACACTTTTCGCTCCTTGAATAAGTGTAAAGGATTCAAAGAAGTCTCTGAAAGAAAGAAAAATTTGTGAAAGAGAACAATATATGTTTTCGTTGTTGTGACTCTAACTCTCACAAGATGGATGAATGTAGAGCAACTGTAATTGTTAACGATTGTGACAGATTGTCATATCCTACAGCACGTCATGTGGAGATTCAAATAGAAGGCATTACAGCGGGAAACCGCAGACTTCGTCTGAAGATGTGAGCACTGCATGTACAAAGATTTGTAAATAACAATTTGGTGGCATGTGTAGTTCAAGAACGGTGCTTCTGTGTGTATTTCCTCAAGGAAAACCCCAGTTAGCAGTCACCATCGCTTTCCACATATGGGCTTCGTAGAGCAGCACTCGTGGCAGGTCCAGAATTTGGTACAGATGTGGCACTTTTTGTGTTGAAAAAACTTTATGTTTATGACGGACTTGCTTCCTAACCCACACCATCAAAGGCTATAGATCTCATAAAGAAGACCCAGGCAGCTTTGGCCAAAGGTGGTTTACACTTTTACAAATTTGCTTCGAACCAGAAAGAAATCATAAGTGCCTTCCCAACATAAGATCTCACAAAAGACATTAAATACCTCGAATTTGGGATTGATCTGCCCCCAAATCAGCACAGTATGGGCCTTAATGGGAACCTGAAAATTGACACCTTTTTCTCTGAGGTTATGACGAAAGACAAACCATTCCAGAAGAGGCATACTGTCATGTATAAACAGTATATTCGATCCTCTTGGATTTCTAGTCTCTGTGGTCATATAAGGAAAGAACATATTGAGAAACTTGGTTGTTGGAACTATAGAATTCCCCGGGATGACCTCTCCCTGAAGATCAATTAAATACATGGAAACAATGCAGGGATTCTTTGGTTCATTTGGAATACACATATATTGTATACAGGAAAAATTTCACCCCGGTTTCCAATCGCCCTTTTCGCCCTCTTCTTGATTGGGTGAATTTAAAATAGAGCGAATTCCAATTGCACATATAATTTCTCAAACAAAACTATGACAGGGCGAATTTAAAGGGGGCAAAATTGTTTACAAGTGCAAGAGGGCGAAAATAACATGGGGCGAAAATAAAACTGTATACAGTATATCTCAACTACTGCCCTGAGTCCCTAAAGTGTAGTTATGAAAAAAATACATGTGTTATGTGTTTTGAGACGCATCGGAAATGGCTACATTATTACAACTTCCTCAAAAACAAGAGTCAACCTGGATTTGTTTTAGGAAAGGCAAGACTCGCTCTAACACATGGACATTGTATCTATACCATGGTTGGAACTCATTGCAGATCATTTGTCTCTACAGATCACAGACTTTAAGTTTTATTCTGACAGCAAGGTTGTTATATGTTACATTTTCAACATAATACGACGATTTTACATTTATTTAACAAATCGTATCTCTTTCGTCAGGAAAATGACCAGACTTGAGCAGTTGACTTCCATACCGACTGAACAGAACCCGATAGATCAAGCTACAAGACGACTAACAGCTCAACATTTGAAAGACAGTACCTGTCTCAGCAGTAAAGAGAAAGTAAGCAGCAAGACAAAGAGAAAGTGAATCCAGATGGTGATAGAGACCTGGAGTTACTTGTAAAAAGTGTTTCCATTACTCGGATCATACAGATTATCGAAGTTTTCTTCATGGAAAATCCTTAAGTGTACTTTTAAATTTCTGCAACATGTAATAAGATCATTTCCTGGACAGAATGGATGTAGTGTTTGGCATATCTGCACCAAATAACAAACTGTTAAGGCATTTCAAGAAGCAGGGAGACTCATTTCAGGACTTTTCAACAAGATGATAATTTTATACAGAAGAAATTGATCGTCTCAAACAAACAAAAATTACCTGATTCAAGCTCTTTGCAGTCCTTGGGTCTTTTACTTGACCCAGATGGCATTCTCAGAGTTGGAGGACGCTTTAACAGAAGTTACATGCCAAGATCCGAGATCAACCTTATCTTGGTCCCAGAAAAGCATCACATAGCTACTTTTCTTGTCAGACATGTCCATGACATGGCCCAACATACCAAGGCAGATACATTACATCAGGAACCATATTAAGTACTATTTTGAATTAATGGTGGCAAATGCTTGTAAACATCGATAATCTTCAATTGTGTAAAATGTAGAAACAGAGTGTAAAATGTGCATGTCAGAAGATGGCGGATTTGCCCCAAGACCGTCTAGAGTCAGGACCCGATAAACTATGTCGTCATAGATACTTTGGGACCATAGAAAATTGTTACCAGGAAAACAAGAGGTGGCGCTGCTAATTCAAAGCGATGGGCTTTTCTCTTCACTTGTCTGGTTAGTATAGGTGAGCATATCGATGTTGTGGAAAAAATGTTGTCATCGTCATTCATAAATGTCTTCAAACGCTTTGTTTCCAAACGAGGAAAAGTGAAACAGATACGCTCAGATATAGGAACAAACTTTGTTGGGGCCAGAATTGACCTTCAGATCAATGAACTGAATTTTGGAGATGGTTCTTTGAAGGAATATCTATATAATAGTGAAGTTGTGTGGCTCTTCAACCCACCTCTACTCCTCTCATTTTGGCGGCGTATGGGAACGCCTTATCGGGTGACAAAATGTGTCCTTGATTCCATGTTTATAAACATGCCTCCCTGGAGTTTGATACATAAAGTACTGACCGATTTTCTTGTGGAGGTATCAGCCATAATAAATAGCCGACCGTTGGTACCTGTGTCCACTGATCCTGATAACCTTCTTCCTTTGAGCCCTTCATTAGTCCTCACTAACAAACCAGGTAGTTCTGTTGATTGTGCACCTACTGAAGGAAATGATCTCCTTCGTTCACAAAGGAGAAGTGTGCAGCAACTAGCAGACATCTTTTGGAAGAGATGGGTACTTTCAAACGTTACAAATCTACAGGAGGTGGAAGCATGAAAAAGGAAACTTGGCATTTGGAGATATAGTCTTGCTGAGGGACAACTCTGTGTTTCGTAATTCATGGTCTATGGGTAGACTCATCAAAGTATTTCCCATTGCTGACGGAAGGGTACAAAAGGCAGAAGTTCGTGTTGTGTATAGTAGAGAACATTTTGCCGTAATTTTGCGACATGTAATTGAACTAGTCATTTTGATTAAAGATGTGTGAATTGTGAAACTATGAACATCAAAGATTTGTTTAAACTGCAGTATCATCTTCTAATATCGAATGCATGATTTAGTATATTTTGTCTAGTCATTGTTAGTGTGTTTTCGGGTCATTTTATGAATTTTCTAGTTATGTTTATTTAGCATTAGACAGGGAGTGTACCAACGAGCATTTATGTTTGATATAGATTTTTTTGTAAATTGTCAACTATCCATTAGAGTTATCTTTCTTGTATGTTTCCGCTGAAGCCATTGCAAAAACGTTGTGTTTACAATCTTCTCTTCCTTGAGGCATATTGCGGCCTACTACAGTGTAAGTGTTGATTTGTTTGTCTTATGTATTTATATTTAGGTGGAAAATGATATGTATTGTATCTTTTTGTTAATAGAGTGAATCATGTTTTGCATATGTTTTTTAGAAAAGTTAGGTAAAGCATAATTGGAATGCCTGTAACACGCGGTTGCCGAACCAAACTTTTTGAGACTTTTTTTAAGGCCATTTATATGAAAATTTATTTTAATTATTTTTGACAGCTTGAGTTAGGAAGGATATGGAAATAACGAACAGTATTCAATCTGAACATCCATTAAACAAATAGTAAGGAGTTTTTATATATCATTGGATTAGGATTAGAAATCTTGCAAAGTTTTATTGTATTCAACCCTTATTTGATCTGAAAAAGTATGGAACATAGTTATTGTCATAAGAAAATTGATTTTATTTGTATTTGATTTTATGTAATTTCAGAACATGTTCTTGTAAGTTTATTTAGTATTTATTCAACTTTTTAACACACATTATTTACAATAAATGATAATACTATTGTGTCAGAGACAGTACAGTATTCTTTCCTTCCAGTTTTGTCCCATTCGTCGAGCCGACGTAAAAGGAACCCTGCGTCTATTTCTTTGTTAGATATGAATTGAACTTTTAGCCCACCTCTCTCTTCACTGATCAACCTTTGACTAGAGGGGACATCCCTAGCATCTTTCAACTTTTCAAAGGAAATTGTAATGAAATAAGAAGATTGATTTATTGGTTGTATACTGTTTAACGTCCCTCTCCAGAATATTTCACTGATATGGAGACGTCACCATTGCCGGTGAATGGCCGCAAATTTGGGCCTATGCTCGGCACTCAGGGCCATTGAGCAGGGAAGGATCTTTATCGTGCCACACGTGCTGTGACACGGGGCCTCGGTTTAAACGGTCTCATCCGAAGGACCGCCCCATTTAGTCACCTTTTACGACAAGCAAGGGGGTACTGAGGACCTATTCTAACCCGGATCCCCATGGGGTTGAAATAAGAAGAAAACTTACAGCAACAATCCCCCATTCTTGAAAAAAAGTGGTTTTTTGTTATCGGGAATGGCAATCTGCTTACACTTCTTTAACAGATCGGGTGTCCTTCATCCGTAGTATTCAAGAAGACGACAAGAAATTTGTGGCAACTCCTATTTATCAGTATCTGAAAAAAGGTAATTTTAAACGTGAAATCTCTGTTTGGCGCTTTAAGGAGAAATATCACTCTGCTGCAAAATCACCATTTTTTATAAAAAAAAAAAAAAAAAAAAAACATTAAATTCAAATGAAAGCATGTAGTGTTTCTTACTAATTTAAAAAAGAATATTATGTCTAGTCAAAAAGGGTATAAATTTGACAGGGTAAATATTTTACAATAAACTAAAAATGTAAGGTGTATATGAAAAAAAAGTGCTGCCTTTTATATTGCAGAATAACACATTGTTCCATGTGCTTGTTAAAAAAAAATTGCATCTATTTTCATGAGTAATCTTTCTATCATTGTTTCTTGAAAATATTTCAGGGGAGAATATTTCAAAAGATGTCCCAAGGTTTTATTAGTCACCTCAGTATAATGCAAGAGCGTAAAGGATCCATAAAGGTGACTGAAAGAAAATAAAAAAAGGCAGAGGATACAAGGGTTGTTCGAAAATTTGTGGATTTCTGTTATTACTTCCATGTTTGACGTCATATGTTATTCAAATTTGGTAGAAGTATTTTTAACAATAATTTAAAGTATTTCAATTAATTTTTATTAAGTGTCACAATTCTTTCAAAACTTATCAAATTTTAAAAAATGCCGAAATCGGGTTGCAGAGCAGGTCAATTTTTAATAAGTAACAGTCAATACACTAAATAATGCCTGTAGTCATATTTTGTGTAAAATTGAGCAAAAATGAAAATCAAATTAGAAAATTTTATTTAGAATCGGTATATGATTCGTATTCAATATATTTGCTTAATAGTTTGCTTCGTTAAAAAGAAATCAACATGAGAAGATAAGTATTCTTCATTGAAAACGACAGAAACAATGATATTTAGAAAGTCACGGAGCTACAGATAAAGATGCAATTGTGTTTTACTTACCTATAAAATTAAAATCAAATACCAACAGAGGCAGTAAAGTAGTCTTCGTAGTCTTCTTATCCACAAGAAAGTTTGTTTACAATGATTACCTTTAACGTCAGCGAATTATTTATAAAAGGGAGCAATGTGTGTATTTTGGTTTCGGTTTCAGTTTTTTAATATAACCTATCTGAAAATATCATATATGCATGCATTTAGTTTGTGTTTTGTTAAAGTTATATTTTCACACACACAAAAGACGTGCATACATAGTTGTTCTTTGAATTTCTCATGCATGTACATTTAGCAAACCTATTCTTTAGGGAAGAGAAGCTTATTTGGTACAATTGCAATTCTAAAAAATCTTACAATTGATTTTTTTATCTATTTTTTTCTATTTTTCTTAATATTTTTTAATTTTTTTTTTAATATCGCTTGACTTCCGGTAATCCATGACCAATGATTTTTATTAAAGAATACTATCATTACATTAATAGATGCGCGAGCAATTTAGTACATTACATTCACCAGAATTAATTCTTCTCAAATTAATTTTATAATATGAAACACTCTGAACTTAGATATGCTAAAACTACCCATCGTTAAGGTGCTGCAATACTTAGCCAATGTACGTGATTCTGTAGCCAGATGCACCTTCTTCGGACTCATATAATGTAGATCTATTTTAAAGTGAAAACTAAGTTCTCCAGAATGGTTGGGTATCAGTTATTATGTAAGTTAACTGTACCTAAAACGAGTTAAAAATGAAACTTGAAGTTCGTGAACTTCCCAAAATCTTAGTGATTTTCAAAGATCGAAGGAACACTACCATTGTGAACACTTACTCATCAGAACTATTTTAAGTAATTCTGAAGTGAGTGTACATCCTGTATTTATCTTTATATTATCATTAATTACAGAGTCATTCAGTGACCAAACTCCATTTCACACTTAGCTTGAATCCGTATTAGGTCACTAACTGCCCTGTCTGTGGTACAATTTTATTCCGCTTTTTCAATATCAAAAAATATTTGTACGTATTATGAAAATATTATCGTTAATGCAATATGACAAGTTACTGTCCTTTAAAAAAGGACTTCAATACGTGGACCATATGCATCTTTTTTCTAACTGAAATTCTTCAAAGAAAATTCTAGATGTAGGGAATATTCATGTAGGTTTGTTCACTTTTTCTACAATGACCTGCCTACTAATAACTGGTTGTAGTCTCAAAGCAAAATTGTGAATTCTTTTTCTCCGATTAGCGACCTTTAGTTTTCTCAGTTTAAAAAATCGGGTTATTTGGCTGTAACTCTCCGTGTAACTCATAACTACTTGACATCGGTTCAGATTTTTTCTGTTGGAGCCCCCCCCCCCCACACACACACACATTAAAAGCCTTTGCTACAGACCTTTATCAAACGATATTTTGTTTGCTGAAACACAAATTATTTTGAGAGCCTTGATGCACAAAACTAATGCCGGCAAAAAACTTCGTCTATCTCTTAAAAGCTATCTCTATTCGTTAAACGACTTTTTTATTCAATTTGTTTAGTTACATGTACATGTTTCTATATACTGTATAGTTTCGATGGGTAAATCGCACACCATGGTTATTGGATGGTGCCTCAACTGCGTCATTGGATGGATGAGCTGCACAAGACAGCCAACGACCAGGGCGGAGTAAGTCCTCTTGTGACCAAACGGCCTAGTGGAAAAGGAGAAAACCTCAAATCCGGAGTGGAGACCCGTAGACGGAGCAGTGCTACCAGAAACACCGTTCCGGCATCTCCTGCAGCCAAGCTGGCGCAAAACGTCATGCTCCACATTCCTTTGGATTACGCCAGTAAGGCCGAGAGGACTGACGACTGGGACACCTAGGATCTCCTTACTGTTGGCCCAGGCTTCGTACCCTGGAGAGGACACTCCAGCCCCACTGCAAAGTGTGGATACAAAACCGGAAGTTGTCAGTTTACGGGTTATAAGCCCTTCCAAATTGGCGTACAGGAAGGACGCCACGGGACAACTTTGACGGTGGGATGGACCATCGTAGTCCTATCGTCCGACTACCGCCCGCCTAAAGCTGGGCAGCCCCCAGCCAATAAGGTGTCGGTCCGCCAACGTCTGTTGCTCCAGAGGGTGCCTTGAGCTAAATGTTATCCAAACATGGAAAGCAGACGGAAACCTAGTAACCCAACAAATACAAAACGAAATCGTCCATCTTGCGACTGGCAAGCTGGAATGTCAGGACAATGTGTCCTGGCCTATCTGAATATCTCCAACAGATTGATGACTCCAGGAAACGGCTATTATCAACCGAGAGCTGAGAAGGCTTAACATCGACATTGATGCTTTACAGGAAACCAGTCTTCCATCAAACGGTAGCCTAAGAGAGGAGGATTATACATTCTTCTGGCAAGGAAACGAACCAGAGGAATCACGTATACACGGTGTAGGATTCGCAGTGAGAAACTCTCTACTGTCATCAGTGGAACCGCCTCAAAAGGGTACACCCAGAATCCTGTCTCTTCGCCTCTCCACCTCCTCCGGGCATGTCAACATTCTGAGCATCTATGCTCCCACACTCAGCTCCACAGTGGAGACAAAGGATAAATTCTATGAGGCACTTGAGACAACCATCAGAGATACCCCAATCACAGAACAAGTATATCTGCTTGGGGATTTTAACGCAAGAGTGGGAACTGACCAAGAAGCTTGACCTCGCGACATCGGCCACTTTGGCGTTGCGAAACTAAACGATAATGGTCAGCGACTTCTTTAGATATGCTCCCACCACGACCTGTGCATAACCAACACCTTCTTTGCCACAAAACCCAAACACAGAGTCTCATGGCGTCATCCTAGATCAAACCATTGGCACCAACTGGGCCTCGTGATCACCAGAAGACGCCCACTGAACTGTGTCCCAACAACCCGCAGCTACCACAGTGCGGACTGCGATACCGAACACTCACTTGTTGGCAGTAAGGTGCGACTCCAGCCAAGAAGGATTCATCGCTCCAAACAGAAAGGACGTCCACGAATAAATACAGCAAGGACAGCAATGCCAGATGTTTGCGCACGCTTTGTTGACTCTATTGAAGAGGCCCTTCGTACCTGCCCCACCAGCAGTGCTGATAAGAGGTGGAACTACATTCGTGACGCCATTTATACCTCAGCGATGGACACTTTCGGCAAGAGAGTGAGACAAAATCCAGACTGGTTTGAATCAGGAATTACAGAACTCGAACCAGCAATCACAGCCAAAAGAAACGCCCTGCTCAGAAAGGCAAGAAATGACGCCCAACGGATAGCTCGACGCAGCGCAAACGACTACTGGCTGAATCTCTGTAAAGGTATCCAGCACTCTGCTGACTGTGGAAACATTCGCGCCATGTACGAAGGCATGAAAGAAAGTTTTTGGTCCGAGCATCATCATGACAGCGCCGCTGAAAACAGTCTCTGGTGACATTATCACTGGCAGAGGAAAGCAAATGGAGAGTTGGACTGAACACTACTAAGAGCTCTACTCAAGAAAAAATCTCGTCAGTGTCACAGCTGTTGAGAACACCAATGTCCTACCAACTATGGGGGAACTTAATGCTCCACCTTCGATAGATGAGCTCAGTAAGGCCATCAACTCCCTAGCCAGTGGGAAAGCCCCAGATAGCGATGGTATTCCCCCAGAGGTCATCAAAGCGGGCAAGAGTTTGACACTGTTACATCACTTGCACAAGCTGTTACTCCAGTGCTGGGAATAAGGAACAATTCCACAAGACATGCGCAACGCTAGCATCATAACGCTCTACAAGAACAAAGGAGACCGCAGCGATTGCAACAACTATCGTGGAATATCCCTACTAAGCATTGTTGGAAAGGCTTTCGCCCGAGTAGTGCTTACACTACTGGACGAAAAAATTGCTGAGAATCCCAAATTTTACTGATAATGTTTGATAATTACTGATACGGTGCTGTTCTTGCTGATAATTACTGATACTTACTGTTATTATTACTGTTGTTGCTGATAATTTTAGTTGTTGCTGATAAATACTGATAATTACTGTTGCCTTTTACTGTTGAGTCTGATAAATACTGATAAATACTGTTGAGGTACTGTCGTTGCTGAGAATTGCTGATAATTACTGTTGAGGTACTGTCGATGCTGAGATTTACTGATAATTACTGTGGTCATTGTTTTTAACCTGGGAATGGATTAAAATAGCCTGAGAAATGTTTAATTGTTTTTTTTTTTAAAGTATTTTAACAAATTCATTACAGTAACAGTCAATTACAAAATAAATTATTCTAAATAAAAAAGTCACATTTTATTAATTTGTTTTCAGTTTTCATCTATTAATTTCATTATAATTATTTTTAGACCATAATGTTAACATAAGCTTTCATAAATGTTTATGTTTTTTCTATAAATTTCTCCTTACACGTAGATGACATTATCTGAGGAAAATTAGTCTGTTGTATCTGCAGTAGTTTTTCTTCGCAAGTACTTTTTTTTAAAAGTTTAATTTTTGTTCATAAAGGTTAAAAATAATCTCATCTCATATTTTTTTCTCACATGTATGTTTACTGTCATCAAAAGCTTTTTGTGGGTATCTTTAATACTTCAATACAGTCAATGGTTGTAAATATCAATTTATTTTACCGTGTGGAGAACTGAAAATGCATGAGCACATTAAGTTGAAACACCCCCCCCTTTTCCATTTACTTTTAAATTAAGCTCTCATTTTAACAAGACAGTACTAAATATTTGTCATAAAATCTAGTCTTGAAGCGTACACTTTGTTATTTTATAGAAGAATGTGACAGGGTTAAATAATTAAATTGAAACATCTTTAATTATTTTTTTATATATATTATGTAGACAGCGCGCTCTAGTTCTCCGATGTCCTCCCTGCGAATTTTATATGTGTCGCTTTCTAGCTTTCTCTCTCTCTCTCTCTCTCTCTCTCTGTCTCTCTCTCTCTCTTTCTTTCTCTCTCTCTCTCTCTCTCTTTTAAATTATTTGTTAAGGCTTAAGTATTGTACACTACATGACATAAATCTTATGCAGTGTGATTTTCAGTCAATGAAATACACGTCTTTCTTTGGGCTAATTCTTTTTTCATTGTATACAGTTTTAAGTCTTTGGGTATATGGCTTCTAATATTATGCGCCACTCCTTAAACATGTTATATGCGGTTAGTCAGTTAAAAAACAAAATAAAATAAATCATATCTTGAATTAACTTTTTCCATTAATGCAAACTGTGTGCTTGTTGTTCTGGAACATACATGTCAACCACGTGTAAAAGTTCTACTTTCGTTTTAGAATCGGGTCAATTATTAGTACATTCTGACATAGGGATATCGTTACGGCTTGCGTTTTTGTAAAATTAGAATTTTGTGCAGAGATTATAATTTTTTTTTAAATTCCATTTTTGTCCGAGACCTTTGTATAAACGAACAGTACGGACTTGGTGCTTATTTATAGGATTTTACTTGATTGTAGCACAAAAAGAAGGGGGTGAAATACTGTTTACAATTAAGTGATAGCCGATAGGGCAAGGTCTGTTCTTTAGTTGTGTGTTTTAAAAGTCATGCAAGTTATGATATTATACTTATCGATTTTTTTATATACATGAATAAAATTATTTCAGAGAATCAATTGCAATGAACCATACAAATTTCCAGAACTGAAGTAATTATAACATTTATTCATGAGTGCGATATACAACGTCATTTTTCTGACATTCAAAATCCATACATTTAAGATTTTTTTCTCGGATTAAGGGAAGTGGAGTTTCCCTGCATCTGAATTGTGAACAATTAATGCTAATATTATTTCAAAAAAAGTGCTTCACTAAACAATCTTTCTCTTTATACATGTATCTATATGTATATTTTGCACACTTTTTTTTTTAAGTGAAGTCAATATCTCGTCTACGTATTTACCGGTCCCAAACCATCGTTAGCGGAGATTCAGAATTGAAAATACATGTGACCACCTCCCGCGGGATATTCTTTTATCTGATAAACAAAATATAAACCCCGGCCTAAATTCCCTTACTTTGCATTTATAGCAACCTACAATTTTTTTTTGTTTAGTTTCTTATTCACGCATGCCTTTTAGACCTACTGTTTTGTATAAAATCACCTACATTTTATATGTTTTTGTGGTCTATGTATACTAATGTGAAATGGTAAAAAAAGATTCAAATAAATGATTGATTGATTGAAGAAATATGCGTAAAACTAAAAAATGAAATTAAATACTGAAGAAAGGTAGATCTTTGAGAATTGAAATAATAATAAAAATAATTCTGTACAACGTGCATGATGTACGTGTATATATCTTTTTTTTTTCATTATAGTACCAAAGTGTTCTATTCTAAATATTTTTCTATCAATTTTATTCGTCATCAAATTCAATATTACGGAATTTTTTTTCGAGCGACCATAAACTTTAAGATTGTTCCAAAGCAGCGAGTACATGTACAGTGTAGGTATAGTTTGTTTATTGAAAACACCGGTAGCCGCAGACGAAGAACAGTAGGTAATTAGTGCCCATTGTTACGCTGACCACTACAATTTGCATGGAATATACAAGTTGTACCCCGTTCTACCCCGGGGCTGAAGACATGTACACAATACAGCCAAATCACAGGTCGATCACCGATTTCTGATCAATTGAAATCAATTTAAAGGTGTTTTACTTTCAACTTTTTACCATGCAAAATTAAAATCGATCAATTTGATCATATACTAATTGTAACATATTAAATTAAGTCTCATTTCAGTTCTTATTTCCCATTCCATAAAATCAAATAAAAAATATCAATGAGATTTCAAAACTGATTAAATAAAAATGACTTTGTATTTAAATTTTAAGAGACAAACTATACACATGTACCTTTGTACTAGGGATTCTTAACCTCTAATTTTTAATCAGCTCGCCCCATTTGCCGGTTGCACATGCATACAGTGTGTACTTGTACATATGTACATGTGTACATGTGGAGGAGTTATAATTCTTGGACGATCTACAAACGTCTACATAACATTAAAATAAATGAATAAATGAATAAATTATTAATTAAAATCAGTGCCCACAGATCGAACATATTCAAACCTGTTTTCACCTCTTAGTTACTTTTTAAAAGGGATAAAATTTCTAATTTTCGAGCAAATTTTCAAATATTTCGACAAAAGGAGACCAGAAAACTGAACATTTAACAAGATAAATATAATTGTTTTCGAGAAAAAAAGGCCTTAAAAAAAAAATGTTGTCCAAACTCGACCAGTTGACCTAGTGAAAACGGAACAAATCCAACTTTTCTAACCTGCAGGAAACTTTTTTTATCCCGATTTTTTTTCATCCATTAAGAACTTTTTTCGTATTATTGAAAAAAAGATCACCGATCTCCCTACATAATTTTCTTGGAGTCGGGAAAGGCGGCGATAGATCTTTTTTAAGATAGCGTAATTTTCTTTTTATTTACAGTTTATTTTTCAATAAGATCTTATGCAAAAGTAAAATTCCATTTTTTTCTGCAGTTATTTTTTTTTTATTAATTCTATTTCTATATATTCATTCTATTAATAATTCATTTGATTATTGTCAAATTTTTCACAAAGTTAACGTAATGTAGAAAATGAGATCAGCATACATACATACAGTCATGTAATTTTGTCACAAGCAGAACATTTAAAGAAATATGAAAATTTTGTCATGATAATTCAAGTAAAAGAAAGTAATAATTGAAGGTTTTCATAGCCCACTGTTTTATTTTAAACCAATTAACGGGTTAAAAACAATGACCACAGTAATTATCAGTAAATCTCAGCATCGACAGTACCTCAACAGTAATTATCAGCAATTCTCAGCAACGACAGTACCTCAACAGTATTTATCAGTATTTATCAGACTCAACAGTAAAAGGCAACAGTAATTATCAGTATTTATCAGAAACAACAAAAAATATCAGCAACAACAGTAATAATAACAGTAAATATCAGTATTTATCAGCAACAACAGCACAGTATCAGTAATTATCAAACTTTATCAGTAAAATTTGGGATTCTCAGCACTTTTTTCGTTCAGTAGTGTTAATCCATTGCAACAACTAGCAGAGCGAGTCTACCCAGAGGCACAGTGCGGTTCCAGAGCAGAGAGGTCAACCATCGACATGGTTTTCTCATTAAGCCAATTACAAGAAAAGTGTCGAGAACAGAGACGCCCATTTTACATTGCCTTTATTGACCTAACCAAGGCATTTGACCTGGTCAGTAGGCAAGGTCTCTTTACCCTGCTATAGAGGATTGGATGCCCTCCAAAGCTCCTGGGGATAATCTTGTCTTTCCATGAATACATGCAAGGCACCGTCCAGTATGATGGTTCATCCTCAGATCCTTTCCCCATCAAAAGCGGCGTAAAACAAGGATGTGTACTAGCCCCAACACTTCTTGGCATATTCTTTTCCCTGCTGCTGTCATACGCATTTGATCAATCAGAAGACGGCGTGTATCTTCAAACCAGAAGTGACGAAAGCCTCTTCAACCCTGCACTTCTTCGAGCAAAAACCAAAGTACGCAAGGTCCTGATCAGAGAGATGCTTTTTGCTGATGATGCCGCCTTGACTGCACACACAGAGCAGGCACTACAACGACTCATCAAACGCTTTTCCATTGCATGCAATGAGTTTGCTCTCACCATCAGCATCAAAAAGACCAACATTATGGGCCACGACGTCTGCTGCACTCCCAAAATCTTCATCGACGAACATATCCTTGAAGTTGTGGATTCATTCACATACCTTGGGTCCACCATATCAAGTAACATGTCCTTGGATACAGAGCTAAATAAGTGCATTGGGAGAGCAGCATCAGTAATGGCTCGGCTGGGAAAACGAGTATGGGACAACACCATGCTGACAACAAACACCAGGATAGTGGTATACAAGGCGTGCGTACTCAGCACGCTCCTGTACGGCAGCGAAGCCTGGAGCCTGTACTCTCGCCAAGAGCGTCAACTCAACACCTTCCACATGCGTTGCCTCAGAAGAATTTTAGGCATCAGCTGGAAGGAGCATGCCACCAACAAGGAAGTATTGAGACAGTCAAGGCTACACAGTTTGTTCGCCTTGCTAAGCCAGAGGCGATTGAGATGGCTTGGCCACGTAAGCCGCATGGACAACGGCCGTATACCGAAGGACGTGCTGTACGGAGAGCTGGCATCTGGATCAAGACCTTCAGGAAGGCCTGTTCTTCGCTACAAGGATGTCCTAAAACGTGACATGAGGGCCGGAGACATCGACCCGGCATGTTGGGAAGCAGTGGCTGCTGACCGAAATCGATGGAGGCATGCTGTCAAGGCATCTTTGGGTTTTTCTGGTACCTTATTTACCCTAGGTTTGTTCACTGCCTTTGAACACAAATTGATAGTACTAGTATTTCTGGCTTCCCTAAACTAATCAGCTAACATATTCATCTGATCCACTGTCTTTGGAACATTCTGCTTCAAAAATACAGCCAATTCAAAATTACACACAAAAGTCATGTAACATTTGATCTTTAAGCAAAAGATCGAAAAGAGACTCAAATGAACAAGTAATTTTGGACATTTCTATCCACCAAGTCAAGTTAGAAGCAAGTCTAACAGTGAACTGAGAAAATGTTTCCCCAACTTCAGGTCTACAAGAACGAAATTTCTTTTTTAAAACTACCCTCTGTCATTTCATACCTACGTAGTAAAGCTGCTTTAAGTCCATCGTAGTCATTTACTTTTGACGTGGACATAAGAGCATATACATCTAGAGCTCGCCCTTTTAATAAAGCACCGAGGTGTGTCGACCATCAAGTATTCTCCCAATTCATGGCTGTCGCAAACCTCTCAAACCTTCGAATAGCTATCAATCTCATCTTTGTTCTTGTCAAAAGGAGGAATTTTCGGTACACTAGGTTTAACCATAACATCACTTACCTTACCTTGTGCACTTTTGTTTGCCAGTTCTAATTCGTGTTCCTCTTCCAAATGCTTCATCTTCATCTCATGATACATGCGTTCCATCTCTAGCTGAAATTCTCGTTCTTCTTCTTCTCTCTGTCGAGCCGCTACTCTCTCTTCACGCTGTAATTTCTGTTGATCTGTAACATAATTTCTTATCTCTTCTTTTTCATAACCTAACTTCTCGCCTGCAGCGATTAAATCTTGTACTGAGTCCATTTTTACGGAAAAGACCTTTTTGTCACAACACCTAGACCTTTCTAACACCTTTGTGTGACCATTTCAATACTGCACTTCTACATGTACTACTAACGACTCCTCTGTACTTTGAATTCTACTTTCTATATACTGGGGTACTAGATGTATAAGTACTACTAATGTCACTTCTATACTCAGAATTTTACTTCCTACTGGAATTGAAAGTTTGAGATTGGGCGACACAACTGTTGATTCTTTGGACTTATTTACCACACTACTTTTACCCTGACCAATCACCACATACACTGTACTCTGAGGAAGTCCACCCATCACTACTTCTAGAAACCCTCCGGACCCAAAATGACCACGGAAGATTGCCTACAATAACAATTGCAAAAGTGAGAACAATTACAAACTTCATGTGCATACAGAATACAACTAGAGAACATGTATGAATACTGTGAAATCACAAATTTTCGTGGGGGTTCAATTTTCGTTGTTTTCGTGATATTTTGAGACCCACGAATTTATGTCCACCACGAAATGTAAAATTTCACACACATAAGTACCCAATAAATCTTGACCCACGAAATTAAATCCCCACGAACCAACAAATTTTCCTCAAACTACAAAAATTTGACCCCACGAAAATATGTGATTTTACAGTATTCACTAGATTTCAAGTCAAATAATTCACTTTTCTAACTTCTTTTATAACAAAGTCTTTTGTATGATATGTAAAATGCTTTCAGTTATTGTTTTCTTTTCTTACAGTTTGACAATAAATGTTTTTATTGAAATAAACTGTTAAGTGAATTTCCTGAAGGATGAATTCAAATAGTCTTGCTTTAGGACATCAGACACTGAAGGTGACATGTTGATTTCCTCTGCAAGGTTCCATAATCGAAGACACCGCTATTTAGAATCAATTTCCAGGTTGACTGTCTATCCTGACGTCGGACGTCGTCCTGTGTCAACGTTGATATCCTTTGATATCCTGGGACTGAATTCCTGGGATTGGTATTCCACTTCTAACACTAATTTTGTCACAGGGTGGCTTGCGGCTTCCCAAAATCACAAAGCAATGTATATAAAATAGTTTTTATTACAGATATTTACAAACACAGGCGAAGCATAGCTGTCTGAATGGCTCACTGGCTGAATGACATGAATGGTACCGATGGCATAAGTGGCCTAAATATATGGGCCTATAAAACAAAATAAAAAGATACAGACATATTATATTTAAACATTGCTCACATTTGCACATTTTGCTGTACATTTACTTAAGTGCATTTTACTGCATTACACTTTACTCAGTTGCATTTTACTGCAATCTACTTATACTTCACTTCACTTCATACTACTTTACTTTACAGAACTTTTACCTTCACACATAAACTAAGTGTATTAGTTGTAGACAAACAGTTTAAGACGAATACTATACGCCATACTTTACACATACAACACTACGTCTACATTATACATACCGTATAACGAGTATTTTCTGCGATTGTCCAATTTTGCGGAATTTTGCAGATAGAACAAATCCTCAAAAAATACAATCGCAAAATATTTATAACATGCCTTCTGGTATTTTGTACTTGCAAGTATGATAAGAGGTGTGTCTGCAGACTCACGTGTGGACCAGTCTTAGCTAGCGAGAAAATTTGGGTGACACCAAAACTCCGATAGCTGCAAACAAAATATTACGTCTTTTTCTTTCTTTCTTATTTACCAATTTTCAATTTTGTTTTTTTTTTCTTGGGACCTTGATTAATATTACTGCTAGTGTATACAACATGGTTTGATGATTGTCTTGTGAAATTCATTCAAATCAGACGATTGGCAGTATTAGTTACACTTCAATGCGCGTGACACGTGCGATTTTTGGGGTAGTTGATTATGCAACTGCTTGTTTTAGCTTAAAAATGAAAAACCCGAATTAATCTTGATGGCAATTAAATTTAAGTGTATTTTATATTATGGCTTGGAGTTATTAATTATCATTATCTATAAACTTATCAAAATTATTTTGACAGATCATATTAATGAAGGTCTGCAGTGTTAGAATAAATATTTTAATTACAGTTTGAGTGGAAAACTTATGTTACTACAATAATTATTTTCAGGACCAGGCATAATTTTACAAAGAGTGACTAAAAGCTAGTATTTAATAGCGCAATAACTGTTCTCATGCACATTTCATTTGCTTGAATAAATTTACAAAACTATTGTACCCCGTAAATAATTTTTTGCGGTAAAGTGCAACCGCAGAAATTGAAAACGCAGAAATTAGTTTGATACCTTTAAGGGGTTAAATCGCAAAAATTTCCAACCGCAGGAAATACCCGTTATACGGTATACTCATATACTTATACTCTTACTCGTAACACATAAACTTTTCATGAGCAAATACTACTTCGAATCTAACTTACGAATGAAATTATAGAACAAAGTTCTGTGGCCATTTATGAATTAAAACCGTCAATAGATCATCCAGTTAACGATGATGAATAAAATGCACTTACTTAGAATATGTGGACCTATGGTCATAAAACATTAAACAAAAATAACGTAGAAAGTTGAGCAGTCTTAGACACTTCTGCTCTCTCCAATTGCTACGCCCAATCTGATTTCACGGGATTTAAATCGCCAGGTAGAACCTTCTAAACAAGCTTAAAAGTATGGTAAACATTTTGGGCTTGTATTATTAGTTAAATAGTTATCAGATAAAATTTATGGAAAACCAATATGGACATCAATTGTGACATTACCTTCCCCCTTTAATAAAAATTACATTTATGTAATTTTTTCTCAAACACAAAATATGTACAAGATTATTATTTTTTTACTTTTCCAATATGGACATCAATTGTGACAGTGTCTGGAGCAGAATTATTTAGGACATCACAATCTAGTTCAGTGAGTATGACAGAGCATCAACAATAGTTGGAAACATGGGATAATTTGCATAATGGGCAAAGCCTGTTATGCTTAAATTATCAGGATAATTTGCATAATTGGCAAAGCCCGTTATGCTTAAATTATCCCATGTTTCCCACTATTGTTGATGTCCTTGGCATACTTTCAAAACTAGACAGCGATTCCTTATATTTCCATTTCATTGAGAAATAACATTGTAGACTTAGACATTAAAAATGTGGACTTATAGATTTTTAATTACACGAGGGCTACCATGCCAATTTCAATAGTCCTTGCACACCTACGCCAAACACAAAGGCAGCCGCACAGGATTTACATGCGTATTTGGCCTCCTTAGCGTCAGACACAGAGACAGATGCGCATGAGATTTCATGCGTCTTAGGTCTCCTTAGTTGCTGACCTATCGACCCGCCTAAGTTACATTCCGGCAGAATTATCAAAAAATCAACTCCGCTAACTTTTAAAGAGTTATCACAGAGAAAAAAAAAATAGAAATGGAAATATATCTAGATTTCCCTCACATGATTAAAACTAAGTTGAATGGTACTTATACAAGACACCAATTCTCACATAGAAATGGTCAAATTTGCGTTCCCGAATGCTAGTACCAGATATTGCAGAAGTGTTTATGTATTTCTAGGACGAATCTCGAGGTGGGAAACGAGCAACAGTAGCTGGAATATCACCATGTTCCGCCATAAGTTAATATAGGATTATTATTATCTCAATCACTGTAGAAAAACTTTTCAGGTCAACTTACCCTGCAAACACCGCTTCAAATTTTTCACCCCTGGTGTCACTAATCTGCGCCCCCATATGTGGGGTTATGCAATTTGTCTAATTCTTCTAGCACATCAATAAAGTTATTTGAGGTACATCTTTGTTTATTTTCCTAAATATGGAGGAAACACTCCTTCAAATTGTACTTTTTTGATAACATAAAATAATAGAATTAGGGCAAATTATTTTTAATTACATGTATATATTTACTCTTCTTTCTTACTTTTCATATTTATAGATATAAATCGGAATCTCTCTTATTTATGCATCTTCAGAAAAATTTAATACTTGATCAAACTGGCATTAGGAAATTAGTTTTTCTCCCCTCGTTAATACCATCCATTCCATTTTGTGCTTCTCTCATATATTGAGTGGCAGTACACACATTATCAGATTTGGAATTTACTATTTGTAAGTTTTTTTTCGCGTAACTCTCCTAATCTCATCCTTTTATCTCTTGTAGTTTCTTTATTTAGGATTTCAAGCATCAGACACTTAAGATAAAATGATACACGTGATTCTTTCATCTTTTAATTTTCCATATACGTCTATTTTTCCAAAAGATAAATATCTTTGAAGTCAAGAAATATCAGATTTACAAAATGTTATGTATACTTCTATCTATATACTATGTAAAACTTCTCTCTCTCTCTCTCTCTCTCTCTCTCTCTCTCTCTCTCTCTCTCTCTCTCTCTCTCTCTCTAACAATTCAATGATCACAAATACTACAATGCGATCCACTGGAAAAGTACCAAGTATATCGTGCATGCCTCTCGATTTATTTCAACTGTTAGAACATATATGTAAAAAATATTGCTGACACAACACTGCTATAAACCTATGATAACTAAATATAATATTATACCCTTATATACTGGTCATGGTAGCCAAGTCGTAGAGCGTTTGCTTCGTAATCGGGAGGCCCGGGTTCGATTCCTCTTCGCCGCGCCGCGTCATACCTACAGGTATGACGTAATCATAATTAGTGACTGTTCCGTAACCAAGCACTCGGCACTAGAAGTGAAATTCACTGGTCCTTTGAATATGATCTTAAAAACATAGGTCCCTTGCCACGGTAGGCGTTGGCACGATAAAATTCCTTCACTGCTAAATGGCTGTGATCGCGTCTAAAGGTGTTCTGAATGAAAACAATTATGTTGATGTTGAAAATTTAATAGTCTTTCATGATCTATTGAATAGTAAAAAACTATAAGGTAATTGTAAAGGCTACTATAGCAAACAGCTAAATGAAAAAAGGACAAGTCAAACTCTATAGATAAATGGATGTGGAGTAGTTTAGATCTCTAGCTCGCTACCCTGAAGAAAAGGATGGCTTGGCAGATACTTTGTAAATGAATTGATATCAGAAAGCTTCAGTTGCGTAGGCTCACTGAAAGTGTTACCATTTAACGCTTACTTCTTCTAGGCATCAGGTCCCACCTTTTGATCTTTCTGGAGTCACCTTTTCTTCTTATATCGATCATTTTTCATCATGTTGTTTAATACAGATATATAAGACTTCCGTTTATTAATATCATGAACTACTACTCTCACAGGAAGACCGGAAAGTAAACAAGATTATCAAGTTTTAGGAAATGTACATCATTGACTTTTCAAACACGTTAATATTCGAATAAGTAAATGGTATATATCAACCATCTAAAATGAAGTCTTCCACAATATGTCTAGATGGGGATACATAGTAAACATTTGTCACATACTCTTCATGCAAAATTGTTTTCAAATAGAACATGTGAAAAGGAAATTTGTTCTCTGATCCATCAAACTAGTTTTTTTTTTAAATGCACTCTAAAAGCCACATCATCCAGATATCAGTGACACTTCCTTTAAAATGTCGGTTAAACAATTTACATTGATTTTTTTCTATCAATATGCCTGAAACACCTACATTTTAATTCTTATTTCTTCTCAAACGCTCAAAATAAAAATTGAAAAAAATCAAATTAAAAAAGTATTTTCACAACTAATAATACATTCCATTGGAATTTATCAAATCTTTAGAAATTATAAATGAGCACCAATTAGACATTTTACATTTTTGCTAATTGCCAAGATTTCATTTACAGCCACGAGTAATGATATTGGTAAATTTCAAGAAGAAGTCACAATGCTTATTAATATTATTCTTTCCCAATTTTCAAAATTACTTTTACTACTTTAAATGCCCTATTATTTTCTTATAAAACTAAAAGTAATTGATCATTATGACCGTTTGTAATAAATTATCAAAAAATGAGTACAGAATGTACCTTTGAGAGCAGAGCTTTTATAATCTGTTAATTAGAGAAAACTGTTTCAATGTTTCATTATATAAGAAAGTAGTCCTATTGTTTCCATAAAAGTTTTCAAAAAAAATTACAACTTACAGATATATTAAGTGTTTTCATGAAAGTATTTTTCAGGTATTACTTAACTTAAAAAGGGAAAGTCTTAATACTTCGTCATAGAAAATCAAACTCGATCGAGAGATTCTGTGATGTCTTTTGCAGTCAGCAATAACTTTCAACCCATTTAATCAGCAATGAACACGTCTTCTGTCCGGTGGCAAATAGCATAATTAGGGCAAATATTTATAGTCATTAGTATACTTAACTTTCAAAAATAAACTAACAGTTGCTATAAATCGCAATCGCAGGATGTGCATATTATAAGGATCTAATTCCCAATTCTTAAGAGTGAGTTTTCTAAGTATTGTCAACACTTTCGTGCATAATTAAGGTCTTCCGTTTCCAACGGAAGACCTTCTACTGATTCTGAAGATTAAGATTATTAAAGTCTTCCAGCTTCAGCGGAAGACCTTCTAGTTATTCTTAGGTTTCTTTTTCAATTTTCTTATTATTATTATTGTTTTTTTCTTACCGATTTTGTGCACGTGATTTCTCAAAAACGGCTCGATGAATTTCTATGAAACTTTCAGGACTAATGAGGCATTACTTGAACTCGATTCTTTTTTTTCGTTTTGTTGACGTCACTTCCGGTTCGGAGTTTTCTGCGATTTTGTGATTTTTAGAGGGTCAATTTGTTCGGCAGTTTTCTCAAAAAGCACTTGACGCAGCCGCATGAAATTTTCAGTGCTGCTAGAGCAACCTTTGGAGAAGAGTTTTAGGTATATCATATATACCTGAAGTACGAAGCGCCGACGATCGCTATGGTCCGAAAATAGTCCTATCGCGAATTTCAAAATTTTTCGCACATTTTCTACGATATCTTTTTACCTGTAAATATTTTGTCAAAATATATAGAACAAAAGAAGTGTAGAATTTTAAGATCTTTCAAATAATACCTTGTAAAAGGGGCTGGTCCCTAAAATGAAGGGCCTAGAGGGGCCGAATTTTTTTCGTTATATCTCAAAAAGTATTTAGAATTTGTAATACGTCAAAGAAGCAAAGTTGTTCAAAATGCCAAGCTTCATCAATTGAAGTCGTAAAAATACGTCCGTCGTCGTCACTTCCGGGAAAACCGGAAGTGGTCGGTAAACACGATTTTTTGCCGTTCTTGACAAGTTTTTTGGTTACATATGTCTCTGGGAGCATTAAAAGAAGAAGTTTTTCCGTCCGTTGTCGTCACTTCCGGTCAAACTGGAAGTAGCAGAAAATGGCTTATTTTGAAGGTTTTGATGCAAAATTGAAATTATAAAGTCACTGGATATTTTTTTTCTTACCGATTTTGTGTACACGATTTCTAAGAAACGGCTGCTAGATTTTCGTGAAAAACGTAAAGCATCAAACAAAGCTGATATATGATTTTTTGTTTTGATGACGTCATTTGCGGTTTTGAGATTTTTGCGATTTAGTGATTTTCAGGGGGTCAGTTTGTCCGCGAGTTTTCTCAAAAAATGGCTTAAGAAAGAAACTTGAGTTTTTTAAGCAATGATAGAACAATGTCTGTAGATGTGACATACGGATTTCATTTTTACCGGAAGTGCTGCACGCCGACGTTAGCTATGGTCCAAAAATGGATATGTCTAGAATTTTAAAAGGATGATGTGACATAACTGCTATCTGGGGCCCCTTTTTCCATGACGAATTATATTTAATCTACAACGAAGTTGGTAGTTTTCAAACATGAGTGAATAAATACGATGCCTTTTGAATAGTTTCAATAGTTCAGACACATTTTAATTATAAGGAATACTGCATTATCTTTGATTTTTTAGACCCTATCACAGCTAAATTCGGCCAGGTTTGTGCGAATATTTTCTTTTGCGGTAAGGGAATGGGCGGGTCTTAGTACAATAGAAGGAAATGCTTGTCCGAGAACACCTTATATGGCTATTATTATTGTTTCGCACTTAGTCATTGTCCAATCCGATAACAGAACAACAAAACATGCTGGTTTACTACGTTTCCATATTATCGAAGACACGTGGTTTAGGTCAATTTACCTGTTATCCTTTTCTACATTTCAAACTTTTATAATGGTCAGCCAAGACTGTTAATACTAATAATACGCAAGGATTTTCAGCATTTACGTTTTTAGGACAAGAAATGCACATGAAACTTGTATTCACTGATAACCAGGAAAACGCGTAGACCTAGCAAATTGCTCACCAAGCTCGCTACAAAACCTTTAAACTATTGTATAGCATGTATATTCTATCAATAGTTTGTAACTGTATAAAAATTTTACTGTGGTCTCGGAAATGATACATATGTAGATCCGTGTCTAATCTGTGACTCAAATGCATAAAAAACATCGGAAAGCAGTAAAATTCCAAGCACGTTTCCATAGTATTTTTGTGGTACTCACTCGTAACGAATTTCATTTCGCTGATTGGTCAGTTAGAAAGTATCGCCTGTGCCTCGATTAGCATATGAATTCATTCTTACGTCAGAAAATCTAGTTCCGTCGATCTGTTCATAATGGAAAAGGCCAACTAGATTTTACAATTTTTTTTTAAAAAAAGCATGTGAGCGCAGTTAGGTACAATTTTCTCCTTTCACATATAGGTAGATTTCAATAAAATACAGTGACCAGCCAAAGGAGAAAATTGTACCTACCTGCGCTCGTATATTTTAAGGGCTTCAAAGATTGGGGCGGGGTTTAAATGCAATGGGAATTGAATGTAAACATGTTACCCCTACCCCAATAAAAGATCTATATCTTTCAAATTACGTTTCTATTTTTGTTAAAAATAGTATTCTATAAAGGTACACACATCAGTGATTAGTTACATACAAAAATTTGAGTAAAATTTAGACATTTAATTTTTTTTCAGTATACGAGGGGCCGCAAGTCACCTCATCCTTTCTAACACCTTTTCTTCGATATCTTTTCACATACAAATATTTTATTAAGACATAGAGAACAAAAGAAATGTAGAATTACATGATCTTTCAAACGATATCTCGTAAAAAGGGCTGTCTCCTTAAATAACGTGCCTAGAAGGGCCAAAAGTTTTTCATTTATATCTCAAAAAGTATTGAGAATTTGTTATACGTCTTAAAAGCAAAATTGTTCAAAATGTCAAGATTAATCTGCTGAGGTCGTCAAAATGCGTCCAGCGACGTCACTTACGGTCATATCTGAAGTCGTCAGAATATGCATATTTTTGCCGTTCTTGACATATTTTTGGGTAACATCTGTATCTGGAAGCATACAACTTCATTCTCTGTCCCTTGACATCACTTCCGGTCAAACTGGAAGTGGCCGGAAGTAGCCAAAAATAGCTTATTTTTGAAGGTTTAAATACAAAATCAAAATTACAAAGTCAATGGGGACCACTTAGCTCATTTGCTTTCATTTGTTGACGTCAATTCCGGTCAAAACAGGACGGAAGACCTACTCGTTGCTTTGCAACGAGCCTTGCTCTAGTCTTCTATTTAAGGTCTTTCGTCTTCAGCGGAAGACCTTATTGTATTTTTTTTCGGTTTCTTTTTCAATTTTATTATGTCGCCCCGAACGAAGTCGGGGACGACATATTGATATTGTACGCATGTTTTTTTTATCGAGGCTGTTTCTCGGAGATGGCTGGGACAATCTTCCTGAAACTTTCCTCAAAGGACGATCACTGCAGTGAGGTCGTTCAGTTCCAATATGTCTAACGTTGCCATGGAAACATGTAAAAAGCGACGAATTTGTCCGAGAGTGTTCTCTCTGGTCCCTTAAACGTTCGTCATGAAATTCTTTTTATTTTAATGATTAGTATCTGTAGTTGTGCGTCTTGCATTCAAAATTTTCAAATAATCAATTATTTCCATGGAAACCAGGGAAATGTTCAAATTCTTTAATTTCGATTTTCTCAATAACTACTCAAGCAATCGTTTGAAACTTTCAATGTTAATTCCTTGCAATGTGTCAAAGTGATTTCTTCTTTTAAAATAATTGTTATGAGTCGCTCACAGTTGTCAAAAAAACGAAACAGAAAAAAAAGGTTAAGATGTACAGATGTGTTCTCCAAGGTCTAGGTCAAAGGGTCAACAATCTTCGTGTCCAATAAAAGTTCTTTTCTTAAGGATTACATATTTGAAATACAAAAGCCCTAGCCCTTACCGTTCAAACGTAAGGTACTATGTTAAAGACGACCCCGCCCCCTTTTTGAAGCGCACAGCAAGGTAGAATACACAGATATAACATATACAAGTTACAAGTAACGTTTTTAAAATTTCATTCATAAAATTCAGTTCTCCTGATGTGATTTGATAGTTTTCAAGCAGCCATTCTTCCTCTGTCTTGTCTCTAGATTTAATAATTATTTTATTTTTTCTATATAAAAAATAACGATTGTCAACTGCGTTTATTAGCACTTTGCTTTTTTTGGTATATCTATTACTTGTATATTATTAATTTCATTAAATAGTGCAAGAATAAATTAGAAAATTGGTACATTATTTCCATAGTTTTTATTCATTCATAAATCTTTGGATCCGCTCCTACAGGTGCGCTAAGCCTTGATCACTACTGTAAACTAAGCATTCATCTCGCCGAAAATGTTCATGATACCGCTAAACTGAGAAAGTTTACACATGATTTATCATCTCATAAGAAACATCAGCCCTGTACAATGCAAAAATGCTCGAATTGAAGGTGGCATGTCAGATTCGTTTTCCGGCAGAACCTGTAAAAATTAAAGTGAAAGTAGGGAAATTTCTGAGTTCTCACTGGCGTTATAATACACAAAATAATTCGGCTGATCTTCTTAATAAATAATATTTGCCAAGCTTTTTTGGTAGGAAAGATACTGCCAATTAACAAGTATGAGGCTCAGTTCAGTACATCTGCCCAATTTCTTTTATGCAAGTCTGCAATTTTGGACTTGTAATTTTTTCCTGCACTACTTTCTTCTCCTGCAGATTCTAAAAAATAATAATGAGTGGGATGTACCCAACTAAGGTCTTCCGTTTCCAACGGAAAGAACTGATAGGACTGGATGGTTGTCCAAGCTTAGCTAATGGACCATTGTTTTAGTGATGATAAAAATGAAAGTCTTGTCCAATACGGGGCGACATATGCTATTGCTTGCAATAGCTGCAGACTTTCTAGTTATTATTTTTTTTCTTACCGATTTTGTGCACGCAATTTCTCAACAAAATCTTATGAAATTTTCACGACATATGCAACATCACTTGAACCTTATGTGTTTTTTTTTTGTTTCATTTACGTCACTTCCGGTTTAGAGATATCGTCGATTTTCTGATTTTTAAGGGTCATTTTGTCCACAATTTTCCCGAAAAACGGCTCTAGATAGAAACTTCAAACTTTGAGGCTAGGTAGAGCTAAGTCTTGAGAGGTGCATCAGGCATATCAAATTTACCGGAAATGACGCTCGTCGGCGCTCGCTATGGCCCGAAAATAGAACTATCACAAATTCCAAAATTTCTCACACATTTTCATCGATATCTTTTCACCTGAAAATATTTTGTGAAAACATATAGAACAAAAGAAGTGCAGAATTAAAAGATCTTTCAAATGATATCTCGAAAAAAGGGCTGGTCCCTAAATTCAAGGGCCTAGAGGGGCCAACAGTTTTTTCTTTATATCTCAAAACTTATTGAGAATTTGTCATATGTCAAAGAAGCAGTGTTTTTCATAATGACAATCTTAATCTATTGAAGGCGTCAGAAAACGTCCGGCGTCGTTACTTACGGCCAAACCGGAAGTAGTCGAAAAAGGCGTTATTATTGCCTTTCCTGACAAGTGTTTTGGTAACAAATGTCTCTAGAAGCAAAAAAATAATTTTTTCGTCCGTTGTCGTCACTTCTGGTCAAACTGGAAGTAGCAAAAATTGCTTATTTTTGCATTAATTAACAATGTGTTGAATGAATCAAACCATTTTTAGGCGTTTTTTCTCATTTTTGTTTAAAAATTAATGCTACTTCAGGTCTTTCGGATATGACCTGAAAAACGTAGGTCCCGTGTCACGGTAGGCGCTGGCACGATAAAGAACCCTCACTGCTCAATGGCCCTGAGTGCCGAGTATAGGTCTAAATTTGAAGCCCTTCACCGGCATCGGTGACGTCTCCATATGAGTGAAAAATTCTCAAGAGGGACGTTAAACAATATACAATCAATCAATCAATCAAACAGGACGGAAGATCTACTCGTTGCTTTGCAACGAGCTTTGCTCTAGTTAAGGTCTTCCGTCTTCAGCGGAACATCAAAAAGTCTAGACATGAAACTTTTTATTTTGATGATGTCACTTCCGGTTAGGAGTTTTCTGCGATTTAGTGATTTTTAGAGGGTCACTTTTTTCGGCAGTTTTCTCATAAAGCACTTAACACAGAAGCATGAAATTTTCAGTGATGCTAGAGCAACCTTTGGAAAAGTGCCCTTTGTATATCACAACTATCGAAAGTACGAGGCGCCAGCGCTTGCTATGGCTCGAATATAGTCCAATCATGAATTTCAAAATCTCTAACAACTTTTCTACGATAACTTTTTTTACCTAGAAATATTTTGATAAAACATATAGAACAAAAGAAGTGTAGAAATGCATGATCTTTCAAATGATATCTATGAAAAGAGGCTGGCCCCTAAAGGATCCAGAGGGGCCAAAACGTTTTATCTGATATCTCAAAAAGTGTTGACAATTTGTAAAGCATCATAGAAGGAAAGTTGTTCAAAATAATAAATAGCAGAGGCAGAGATCATTAAGAGTCGTTAAAATACCGTCACTTCCGGCCAGGCCGGAAGTATTTGTAAATGGCTCGTTTTTTTCACACTTAACTGTAAATGTCTATCAATCTCGATATCATCGTCTTCACAATTCAATAGATTAAGCTCGTCTAGTTCTTCTTATTCTTTTTTTTTTTTTTTGCTTCCTAGACGCCAACTTTGAGGCCTCGAATCTCACTCATTTTTCAATGGATTTTGTTCAAATTTTCAGACAATATAGACAGTAACAGCAGAATGCTGTCAATAATTTCAAAAAGTCACTTCCGGTTTTGAGTTATTTCGCTTTAAACGAAAAATTATAGGCTTTCATTTCCAGACAAAGGCTCAGAGACCACTAGAGCTGGAGCAGAAATTTTACTGGTTTTAGATAACAAAAGGATTGAAGTTGTGCACATTGGTTTTTGTTTTTCGATTTCTCTATTCAAAATGGCGCTATACAGGGGTCAAAAAATAGAACGCCTAAAAGAGCGAACATTTACACATGTTTTCCTTTTTATCTTGAAAATTAAAAATATTTTGTTAAGACATGTTGAACAAAAGTTGTGCATAATTGCAAGAGCTTTCATATATTTCTATTCATAAGGGGCTGGCCCCCATTATTAGGGATTTATGGAGCTTGAAAGTTTTTTGTCACTGCGTATTAGCAGATAAACCACCCAATCAAACTGTATTTCAAGTTTATTGAAGAACGTGGTGAAAGGAATGTGCTCTTGGCCGGATGGACAAATACAAAATATTTAAGTTGTAGCTGCAAACATGCGCTGCATCAAGCGCCAGCATGGAGAACTTAAATCTAATACACAAAACAAAACCGCAAACCCGGAAATATCCGGTAGACTACAAAACAAGTCATACCTAAACTGATTCGCGGACACTACACTCCCCGTCTTATATCAAAGATATAACTACTCACTAAATAAAATGGACAAAAATCTCAAACTATTAACCACATTACTGAACTACATAACAGAAACAAAGCTATTCACAGAGTTACTGCTCAAGTAGGAGAACCATCTCGGTTATTGGTCGGGTGTACACCTACCTGTCCTTGGCGACACGAACCACAGCTTTCCGGACCATCGCATCATTGCTCTCAATCGGGCACTCAATTATCCCCATGGGCCACAGATTCCTATGGACATTCTTCTCACGCAAGAGTTCAACATCTCTACTGGCCACGGACCAAATATGTCAAGTCCGACAGAGGTAAATGGGGGTCCTGGAGTGAGTCGATCAACAGGAAGATCTGCCATCTTCTGTTCCTGGGGCATCCTTCGGAGCTTCCGGCACACAACACAAAAATGAATGAGGGAGGATACAAGTCTCCTTGCTCCCAAGATCCAATAGCCATGAGAACGTACAGCGCCTTCAGTGATCATTCTGCCCTGGTGAAAAACCTTGTTATGGATGAAACGTACCAGTTGTACTGCTACATGTCCATTCGGGACTATAACAGGGTTGACGGAAGAAAGTCCTGAACTCTTCAGCTTGTTCAAACGACCTGCAACTCTGAGCAGACCATTATCATCAATGAAGGGAGATAAATTCTGAATTCGGCTGTCCCTAGGTAGGTTGTGTTTATTTTCAATTGCTTCAATTTCAGCATCAAAGGCCTGAGCTTGTACACATCTAATTATGAAATGTTCAGTGTCTTTGAGTGTTGATTCACAAGTAGTGCTGTGGCACATGTGCCAACCAGTACAGTCATTTGAACCTCGGTAGGAGGCAGCTACATGACGAAGTGTGGAAAATGCAGCCACAAGACTGTCCCAAGTAGAGAATTTACTGAATCGATCCTCGATCGGGGGCAGGTTGGTCAATACATGTACATCAGCCTTAAAGGTGCTCAATTCAGAACGAACATCCTTATCGTCTTCAGGGCTGATGAGTGGGTAATCTACCTCAGATTCACATTCTGCTAGGTTCCTTGAACAAAACTGCACTGGTCCAACAAGCCATGTGTCTAACATATTACTAATGTCCGCAACTGATCCCCTAGTTGCTGCATCAGCCGGGTTCTGGTGAGTGGGTACGTAGCTCCACTGGCTAGGGGATGACACAGCATGAATCCTAGCAATCCTATTACTTACATAGTTGTAAAATCGTCTTGTCCTGTTTTTTATGTATCCCAATATAACCTTACTGTCTGTAAAATACTGGATCGATGACGTTGGGATAGAGAGATGATCTGACACAAATTCTCCTATTTCTGCCGCCAGTACAGCACCACACAGCTCCAGTCTAGGAATACTATGCCCTGCTAGAGGTGCAAGTTTAGATTTTCCCATGACAAATCCAACATCCTGCTTCACCTTCAGGTAAGCTGCAGCCGCAATCGCTGTTTCAGATGCGTCGGAAAATATCAGCAGTTGTGGATCTGATGCTAAGCTCAGCGACTGTGGAACGAACATCCGGGGAATCTGTAGACTGCTCAACTGATCAAGTGACTTGCTCCAACTCTCCCATCTATCTCGGCACTCTTCTGGTAAAGGATCATCCCAGCTCGGACTCCCAGTACACATCTCACGTAGAATCATCTTCCCACATATCGTCACTGGAGACAGGAAGCCAATGGGGTCAAAGATACTGTTGACCCTTGAAAGGATTCCACGGCGAGTGAAGGGAACATCAGCATCTGGCATCTGGAAGACGAAACAGTCAGATCTCAGATTCCAAGCCAATCCAAGGCTGTGCTGAACCAAATCATTGTCACCACCAATTGACAAGTCCTTCACGTCCTTACCCAGGTCCTCTGGAGGGAACGCGTCAACCACCTCTTGTACATTTGACACAATCTTATGTAGTCTTATTTTCCCCTCTTCATCAAGTACTCTCTGAGTTCGTTTCATAAGGTCTGTAGGTCGAGACATCAATGCGTCATCAACATAAAAGTCCTGGTGTACAAAGTTGACTACATCGAGATCCGCGTCTCGTACTGCCCGTCTTAGCCCATATGTTGCCACTGCGGGGGAAGGCCGATTCCCGAACACATGGACGGTCATACGGTACTCTACCATCTGACTATGTGGATCGTTGTTCTCATACCAATAGAACCGTAAGTAGTCTCTATCTCTTTCGTTTACAAAGAAACGGTAAAACATCTGCTGGATGTCTCCTGCTATCGCACACAAATCCTTGCGAAATCGTAACAAGATTCCTAGTAAGTTGTTCGTCAGGTTTGGACCAGACAATAGACTGTCATTTAATGAGCATCCTTGGTACACGATTGATGAATCGAATACAGCTCGAACTTTGCCAGGCTTCTTAGGGTGAGTTACAGCAAATATCGGGATGTACCAACACTCATGTCTATCTTCTATCTGTGGGGCTCTTTCTGCTGCTCCTGTGTTGAAAATGTTTTCCATAAATTCACACATCTGCTTGAGTTTCTCTGGGTTTCTCTTCAAACCTTGGTCAAGGTTGACAGCTCGTTTGAAGACTTGAGCTCTGTTGTTCGTAAGCTTAGGACGAATGTCCTTGAACGGAAGTGGAGAGGTCCAATTACCACTAGAGTTCTTCTGAAAGGTTTGGTCCATCAAAGACAGGAATTCACGATCTTCCACTGAATTTCCAATCTTGTTATCATGTCTGTCTGTGTAAAACACATTGTCTCCCTTGAAATCTAGAGTCTGTGAGGAACTGTAGTTAGGAGGGCCTTGGACCTTGAGATGAAAGCTGTTTTCACATGGGGTGAATATCGTTCCTCTACCATCGTGCTGAATATTGGTCTTCAGAACACTGAGATCCCTTGGCTTGTGATGACCATCCAAACACACGTCACCAATTATCACCCATCCAAGGCTCAGCTTCTGGGCGAAGGGAGCTGAGGGGGGTCCTGTTACTTGACCTTGCACCTGATGTACGTCCACCAAGTCCCTTCCAATCAGGAGCTGTATACCGACATCTGTACGGAGCGGGGCGAGTTCCTTGGCAATGTGTTGTAAGTGAGGGTGGGCACGAGCGACTTCTGGAGTCGGGATTTCCATCATGTTATCTGGAATGTCGTTGCACTCTATGATGGGCGGAAGCTTGTGACAGGCAAGTCCATTAATCGACTGAATACAAAACCCCACCGCTCTTCTTCCAGATGTCTCGGTCACTCCAGCACATGATTTAAGTCTGTACGGAATCGGATCTGAACTTACGCCCAGTTTGTTCAAAAGTTCAGATCGAGCTAGGGTATGGTTGCTCTGATCATCAAGCAATACGTATACAGTCACAGCATCTTGTGGACGATCACATGGAAACACCTTGGCTAGAACAATCTTGGCACATGAACGTCCACCGTTGGCCAAACCACACAGTGTAGTGCACTTCGAGGAAATCTCCGTTCCCTCCCCGCCATGATCTGAGGTGAGTGCTCTTTCCTTACTTTCTTCTTCACACGAGTCCTTCCTATACCAGTGCATGGCTGTAGGATGAAGTGTGCTCCTGCACACAGAACATGGAGAACTACTGGTGCATGAAGACTGCTGGTGTTGAGTTGATGCACAACACTTGAAACAAATAGAGTGTTGTCTTAAGAACGAACGACGCTTGTCTAACCTCCACTTCCTAAAGGTTTCACATTCATTCAGTGAATGTTTAGACTTGTGTACTGGACATCGCGTAGAAACATCTGAAGCGAATTTCTGTCGCCCTGTATCACTAGTATCCATGTCTGTCTTATTGTCCCTGGAAACATTAGTCTTGTGCACCGATACAGTCTTCCTGTGCCCTGCACTCCTTGTGTTGTGATAAGTTTCCTTCTTCGGTAAATTGTACATAAGTCCAGGGTCATTACACATAGCTGCCATTTCCCTGATAAATTTCAGAAAGTGTTCAAATGGAGGGTATTGTGCACAGTTCTGCTGTTTATATCTGAAAGCTATGTTAGTCCATTTGTCTTGAAGCTTCCTGGGTAGCTTGGCTACAATAGGTGATATACCGACAGATGTGTTGAACTGGGCTAACAAGTCAGCAAATATGGTGTTGTCCTTCAGGGACTGAATTTCGTTCAGAATATCACAAAGCTGATACAGTTCCTTTCCATCCTGACTGTCAAGAGTCTTGAAATTGTCTAATTTCTTCCTGATCGATGCCTCAACAAGGGAAGGAGCTCCATACCGTTCCTCTAGACGACGCCAAACGTTAAGTCTACCCGCTACAGGGTCACTAGCATGACAAGCCTTAATGTTCCTTGCTTCGACACTTGAACTTGGTCCTAAGTACTTAACCAGTAAGTCAAGTTCCTCATTTGGGGTCACAGAAAGTTCACTCATAACTCGCAGGAAGCTGGTCTTCCGCGACAAAAAATGTTCTGGCTTGTCATCAAACAAGTCTATCTTGGTTACGAGGTCTTTCTTGAACCAGAATCTAGCAAAGTCTGTGAACAAGGGTTGTGGTTCTGTCCCTGCAGGGGGAGCAGGCGGTTCCTTTGCTGTGGGTATGTAGGCTGGAAAGCCAGGGGTCACAGGATCTGTTCGTGCAGGCGGTTCCTTTGCTATGGGTATATAGGTTGGAAAGCCAGGGGTCACAGGATCTGTCCATGCAGGCGGTTCCCTTGCTGTAGGTATATAGGCTGGAAAGCCAGGGGTTACAGAATCTGTCCTTGCAGGTGGTTCCCTTGCTGTAGGTATATAGGCTGGAAAGCCAGGGGTCACAGGAGCACCTGCAAAACGGGACGGGGTGTACACTGGAACAGCTGCAGTGGCCACGGTAGGTGGGCATGATGGAAAGGCTTGTTCCCATTGGTTCTGTCTCTGAGGTTCGAGCTCCGACGCTAACATATTCAATGGCGAGGGTGGTGGCTCAAGATCACGAACGAAATCATCTACGACACTCAGATTATCAAATTCAGATATGTCCGACCTATGGTCTTCCTCCTCCATGAATAGCTCTGCCTCTGCAACCTGCTTTCTCGCCAATAACTCGTCCATTTGTTTTTGGATATCAAGTGCCATTTGTTTAAGTTCATTTTCCTTTTTGACAAAATCTAGATGCACCTTTGCCGCCTCTAAACTGTGTCTCTTAGATGATCCAGTGTTCATACCAGTGTTCAACTGTCTCTTGGGGCCAACGTCCCAATCCTCAGGGGTCACAGGAACAGAGTTGATATATCTGTATGCCATGTCCAGAGTAGGCTGCTCGCATTCCTTTCACTGTCACTGCGTATTAGCAGATAAACCACCCAATCAAACTGTATTGAAGAACGTGGTGAAAGGAATGTGCTCTTGGCCGGATGGACAAATACAAAATATTTAAGTTGTAGCTGCAAACATGCGCTGCATCAAGCGCCAGCATGGAGAACTTAAATCTAATACACAAAACAAAACCGCAAACCCGGAAATATCCGGTAGACTACAAAACAAGTCATACCTAAACTGATTCGCGGACACTACATTTTTGCTTTATAACTCAAAAACGTTAAATATTTCGATCTGGATTATTCAAACAAAATTGTTCTTTGACACCTTTTTAATCTGATGAAAATGTTTTGTGTTCGATTATACCGTGGGTATTGCGTAATGCGTAGTTGAAAGCAGGCCAGGTAACGGGTCGCGTTTTTCATTCGGAAAGGAAATCAAACCTCTTCATGTGCATAATTTACACAAACTTCCTTTCAGTAATAAATCCTATTGTATTTCATGTTAATTTTCTTCTAAATAGGGCTTTATACGTGCTTTACGGTTCACTATTAAATTATATATAATGATTAGTCTTTCTTTTTTATTTATTATTAATTAGTTTTTCAGTGAACACGTCTTCATAAACGGAATATATTAAATCTATCTTTCTACATTGGTTATTATAACAATTATAAGTTATTTTAACTTTATGCATCGAATAATTCATGATCATAATTTGTATACATTTGGCGATCTCCAAGATCGCCCAGATGTTTGTTATGTAATCCAACTCGCAAATCCCACGCTGTCTATCTAGGTCCCTAGTTTACCAGCCATCTGTCGTAAACAATGCAAGTGTATGTGATCGTGTTTAAAATCCATTGTGTACAAAGACCTATCAATTTATAGAAAATCATGTTTTGAATTTATCGAATCAATAATAATACTTCACCGATCTCTCATTTAATCGTAATTGAAACACTGGTGCATAAATCATTTTGAATAGTGATCGCTTTCTTTGGCCTGTTCATGCAATATTATTCCTCTATTCCGTGTTAATGTATTTTATTTAAATTGTAATTGAAAAGGGGCTTCGGCAAATAAAAACATGAAAAATAATGAGTGATGGAAGTCTTGTGATACGTTATGTACATTGTACTGTTATGTACGATTTATTTTTACCATCACTCTTTTGTTTCTCCATTATTTTCATTAATATAAATAAACATTGAACTTTTAAAAAAATACTTTAAAATAATTACTATTATTCACGTATTTGAAATAAACAGTTTACATCCAGCTTTGTCACTTTGTGTCTAAAATTTTGTAGCCCAGTTCTCATTCACAAACACGTGTCCGCAGATAGCAGCGGGTACATGTATGTCGATTTGAGAATCCGTTGTGTACTCCAATAGTTACAAATGGAAAATTAGGTTTGAAATCATGTCGACTCCTTTCATATCATTCAATTTCACTCTATTTCAGCTTGTTTTAATCAATCGTAATCGCTTGTGCATTTATTCATTTCAAGTTTTATGCCTTTTGATAGCCGGAAAAAAAAAACACGAAGCTAGCTAGGTTTACACCGTTTTTCCTCACAGTATTTATCGAAGTGGCAATTGTTTTTTTTTAATCTTAAACTACACTTACGCATGCATGATAATTGTAAGCGGAGTTAACGTTTCTAATTCACAGGAGGAAATCCAACATGAAATTAAGCACTTTTGAGTTTGCAGTTATTTGCTAATAAACTTAAAATGATATTGTACAGAATGGTATACTATTTCGTCCAATAAACAGAATATTTTACATGCCTTTACATGTACGAAGTCAATACAATTTAATTGATGCAAAGCATCAAATTGGCTGCAAAGCAAAAAAAATCTTTCACATGCAAGGAAAGCACGTCAAGATATTCTAAGCTGAAATAGTTTTTCAATTCTTTTTCAGGTTGTGTTCAAAGCAAATCAAAAAATAATTTTACCGCATTTGCTCATAAATAGATTTTTCCATGTTTCAAAAAACATGTTCATTGATGTATAAGGAGAATTTATTGTCATCAGAATGAACGTGAAGGCCTGTCCGAGCTTTGATACCCTGGATCTTGTTAAGGTGATAATGCTCATGATTTCTGCAGAGCAGACTATGCTGCAAACCGCAGTGCAAAAGAAAAAAAATATATCCTCATGATCTTTGTGTCATTTGTAGATGTCAGGTAAGTTCAAAACAATTTTCACTAGAAGTTGAAAAACTCTTCATTTTTTTTAATTCACCATGCACTTTAACCACACCATCATTATCCGGAAAATCAAGAAATTTCTTTTCAAATCTTACACACCCTCAGGCTGTGGAGTATCTGATGTAAACTCTTTTTTATGACCATAAATTATCGATGATCATGAGATATTAATGGCAATGAAATTGAAATATATTTCAACATTTAATATTAAGTTTTATCAAGTTTTTAAAATGTTTTACGCATGATTTTTACTTGTTATAATTTACAAATTATTTTATTGAAGTACTAAAAAAAACCGTTTCATATGGTGGCATATTTCTGCCCCTTATGTGCAAGTTATTTTTCTATCAAATATGTCGACATGCAAGATAAATATGTTGACATGCAAGATAGTTATTTCAACATGCAACATAAATATGTTGACATTAAAGAAAATTGCAATCAAATAAGTATTATAAAACAAAATCTTCAAAAATCTCAAATATCGCCCACATGTGACATTCAACATGCTAAATGCTACTAATTTATGTAAACATGCAAGATAAATATGTTGACATGCAACTTATTTATGTCGACATGCAACTTATTTATGTTTACATGCAACTTATTTATGTCGACATGCAACTTATTTATGTCGACATGCAACTAATATATGTTTACATGCAATTTATTTATGTTGACATGCAACTTATTTATGCAAACATGTGACATATTTAAGTTGGCATGCAACTTAGTTATGTTGACATGCGAGATAAATATGTTGACATGCAACTTATTTATGTAAACATGCGAAATATTTATGTCGACATGCAACTTATAAGTTACATGTCAACATATTTATCTCGTATGTCAACATAACCAAGTTGCATGTCTACATAAATAAGTTGCATGTCGACATAAATAAATTGCATGTTAACATATATAAGTTGCATGTCGACATAAATAAGTTGCATGTCGACATAAATAAGTTGCATGTCAACATAAATAAGTTGCATGTCGACATAAATAAGTTGCATGTCAACATATTTATCTTGCATAATAACAAGTAGCATTTAGCATGTTGGATGTCACATGTGGGCGATGTTTGAGATTTTTGAAGATTTTTTTCATAATAGTTATTTGATTGCAATTTTCTTGCATGTCAACATATTTATGTTGCATGTTGACATAACCATCTTGCATGTCGACATTTTTGATAGAAAAATTTCCCCATGTGCACTCTCTAACACAATCACACAAAGATTGGCCGCTACCGCAGCCGATAATAATTACATGTTTTATATGTATGAACTTTTACATAGAAGAGCGACCAAACATATACATCCAGAACTTTAATTTCTGAGTACGATTTTACAAAATTAGAAAATTCGTTATCGCCTATTCATCATAAAAAATAAATTGAAATTCTTTCCTTCATTATTGAATTCCTGTGTATTTAACTAGGTACTTAAATTATCGATTCGCTCTGATATTTGGTTGTTTAATGATTACAATATATATAAACGTCCATCTGGTCAGTAATTGTTTCTTGACGACGTCTTGTTTTCTCCTCTCACAATGGTAGCGCGTATGAACAGCGGTATGAACACAAGCTTGTAAACAAAATAAACGGCAATTCACAAAAAAAGGAAAACCAGAAGAAAAAAGTGTTTGTACAGATAAAATACACAACTCATTAATTTGTTTTTGAAGGACCCCATACGGTTCTTTCTTTCTCCCATGCATTTCGACTAAACAGAAAAAAAGATCACTAGAACCTTTGGTTATATTAAAAGAAAGGTGTTGGACCTTCAAACGGCACTATATCCGAACAGCTATTATACAGCCTATTGAATATATACTGCGTCAATAAAAGATTTGTTTAAATATTTCAAAAAAATACTAATTTCATTCTAAGAAAAGCCACGCAGCTGTATACAGACATTCCAAAATAATGTCTCATGGACCGACAGGTTATTAAATTCCTCTCATCACTATAATTACCCCATCCTTTAAAATGAATACAATGTCTTGCTTCTAAGCATAGAATGTCAGTCGGTTGATTTGTTGTGTACATGCATGTATACATTAGTTTAAAGATTGAATTCCGAGACTGAAAGTTACGACCTATTTTTTTGTAAACCAATAAACATACATGACATGTTATGTCCTGCCATGAATATGGCCAAGGCATTTGATGTTTGTCGGAGTCTTCCATCCTTCCCACTTTCTGTCCTTCCGTCTCTCCTTCTGTCACACTTTGCCTTTAGCTCAATTCAAAGCTCAGATTCAAACAAACTATCCAAGATATTTTATCAATCTTTATATACTGAAAGAAATTAATTAGATTTATGCAATTGCATTAACATTTTTTTAAACTTAACTTTATATATATGTGCATGTATATACCCCACTTTTCTCAAATTAGTGTTTAGCTCCATTTTAAGCATACCATTTAAAATGGTGTTATCAAAGTTCACATGTTGATGCATATTGATGAGAGTTATTTAATGGCATTTCCATTTTTGAACTTGCCTTTTCTTTCGACCTTGACCTAACTCTTTTTATCTCAATTTTAACTCCAACGAGAGTTACATGTAGTTATTTCTTAGCACAAGGTCATTTGAAAAGATCAAGGTCACACATACAAGTATTCCTTTACAGTCTTTTTTCCTAGCGAAACATTGGAAGTTGCTTCTCTTACAAGGTTTTTTACTTGTGTATCTCTAGTATGTGGCTTTTGACCTCGACTCAAGGTTACGTCTTCTAGTTCGTAGCTCCGACGGAAGACCTATTCGTTGCTTTGCAACGAGCTCGGCTCTAGTTTAACTTACCATTATAAAGCCACTTTAAGGAGGAACAGGACCTTTAGCTGAAAAAATTCCTGTCAATGAATTTTTTTCGTATTTTTTATATTACTAATTTAATATGTACTTAACATTTTAAAACGGTCCTGTCATGGGATTTCTTGACTTATTCAAAAGATATCGCCCCACAAATACCGCCTTGTTTAGAGTTTTTTTGGAGTTTAGATACTTCATGTTTACGGGCCCATAACGGAGTCCATAATGCGAATTTTTACGCACAAACAATGAATATGATAAATCAGACTGTATACTCAAATATTTCAGAATATACATAGTGTTTAAATTATCTGAACGCAATAGTTTTAATTTTATGTAGTATTTGGGTGGGATAATTTCAGCATTTTTCACGGCAGCTTCAACGACAAAAACCTCATTTGGAAAAAATCCTGTCAATAGATATTTCTAAATTTACGATTGAATGTCAGTTCTTCATCGTAATTATTTACAGCATAAATATCACAGTGTGAAGCTTACTTCAATATCGCACAGGACATCGTTGAATTAGATGTAAGCATGATAAAAAGGCTTCACGTTTGTATTTTCCGAGTGCGGGAAATCAATTGTGACGTCACAAGAAAACATAAACATTCAAAATTATCTAAATAGAGAGAAGTTCTGCTAGTAAACAAGAAAAAATATTAATTAAAAATCTGCTTCAGAAATTTATCATGATACATTGACTCTGACCTGTTTATTATGAAATAAAACTGATCATGATGGGTGTATGTACTTGATCTCGCTGCACTGAGAATTCAAACACTACGTCTATGACGTCACGAACGTCAGACTGCAGGGTAAAGAGAAACGTCTATGACGTCACGAACGTCAGACTGCAGGGTAAAGAGACACAACTGTGTGGATTGGGCAACTTCACAATATCTAAATGATGGCAACATCTTTACAAACTTTATTAATAATAATTTCTAAAATTAAATGATTGTTTAAAAAAACAATTTTAAAAATTAGAATTAAATTACACAAGAATTGTTGATT
>NW_026935430.1:0-6569 GCF_032062105.1 Saccostrea cuccullata | reverse complement strand
CGAAGTATTGGGCAATGGAAACCCTGGTCAACCCCCTTAAGTTTCATTTTTGGATGTTCTGCTAATTATAGACAATGAAGGCCAACTAGCGGTTAAATTGTATGACAAACGAGGTACTTTTGGAAACGTTCCTTATATTAAAACCGAGACAGGTTATTGAGAGAAAAAAATGATGTTATTACGCTAATCTATTGTAGATATAATGACCTTGCTAGAAAACAACATATCTTGGAACGCACTTTGGCTGATGTTTCTCAAACAGATCGTTAGTCCGTTGTTTTTAAAATATAAAAATGAGTTCATGCTACAGGCTTTCAACACCTTTAAAGTCAGCATTTCGCATATTTTATGGTCGTTATGATGATCTTTGTCTACAAATACAACGGTAACTTTAAAGGTATGTTTGATCGTATATTTTGCAACAGATTACTTTATTCAGCTGATCAATATAGAGGGTTTTCGACGCGTGTAACTGGTTGACATGGGTTGCTCTCTTCCCCTGGGCTTCAGATCCCACTTTTGAAGTATCAGGCTCCGTGCTGCACTGTTAACGATATATTATTTGGGGGATTTATAATAGTGATCTCTGTTCGTTAGCTTCACATTTTTTCAACCGATTTTTAGCCGGGCTTATTGCTCAAAGAGCAATTGCCGGCTTATGTCATCCTGTTCAAGACAGGATGTCAACCCCATAGTCGCCATTTTAAAGTTACGTGTAAAAATATAGTTCTTACTCTCAACCGCTTCTGAGATAATACAAACGCGAAATAAAGCAACATAAATAAAACGAAGTTTTATCTAAATAAATAAACATTAGTAGTAATGACTTTGAGAACTTCAGTCTTAAGTCAAAGAACATAGTTTATTAGCGTAAGGATTTCTGATAATCAGTGTTATCGTAGTTCTCTACACTAACGAGGAAAAACAGGAGAGGGAACCAGACTGGCCTGTTTGTTTACATTCAGTCGTAGTACCAGATTAATTTTGATTCTGACAAAATCGGACCGTGGTATTTGGATCGAAAACTCACTGTCAGTGTCTTATAATTTTTATATTGCTAGTTTTAAAGTAATTTTTTCATCAGAATTTTTAATCTGATATTCTTGTTATTTATCTGTTAATACATTATAAACGTATGGTTCATGTAAGAAATTCATTTTACTCTGTAAATGAGCTCGGCTCTCTGTACTTCTGAGTACTTTGATTTTCTTTTTATATCGTGAGGAAGATGAGGCATTAACTTTCTTGATTATTGCACTCTCCTCCTTGTAAATTTTACGGATGAGAATACAAAAGCAGGATATGATTAAGAATGTCAAAGCTTTTTATTGACGCGGACATCAAGTTCTGTATGACTCTTATGTTTATGTCATACTAAAAAAATATGATTTTGCAAACATTGTCATGTACAAGTAGATTGAAATTATTTCCCACATAATGATTTTCACTTCAAGATTGCATTTAGAAAAATGGTTATTTATTTTTCAACATGAAATATATATGGATATAACAAACAGTATTCAAGCTTAAGAGACCATTCGAAAATATAAATCAGGAGCAGAGCAAACACGGACCTCTTAAACATCAGAGGTGGGATCAGGTGTCATGGAGGAGTGAGTCCCCGACCGAACAGTCACACACTAGCCGTGTGCTCCTTATATGATGACCGAGAAATAATCCGTCAACAATTCAGTGTGCAAATAAGTATGAAATAATTCAGTCAGGATTTGAGTTCGAATTAGATTGTATAGTTGGCAAGGTCAGTATATTCACCATGTATGCCAAGGATTTTGTTTCTTTTACTCTGGAAATTGTGCATTTATTTTATTTACTCTTACCACCCTTTCTTGTTGAATACCAAGACCGATTTTATTAATAAAATGCCAACATACCTTAAAGTTTATATTTTTCTGTATTTCATTAATAAAAACTAACATACCTTTGTATTTCTCTGTATTTCATTTTATTATCTTCTTCTTCATTGGTGTCTCTCTTGGGTACGGTGCCTCGTTTTGGGAGGAGGGGGACGTAAAAGTTTGACATCTTTACACATCTGTCAGAATGTTCGAATTTAATGTTATTCATAAACACTTAAATGATATAGTGAAGTGTCGGAAATGTGTTCCAAATGTTTATGGGAAGTATATTGAACGAGGAAGATTTGGGAAAAACACTCTTCTATTTATGTCAACAAGTTATAAATTTTTTTTTTGCTTGAGGTACTTTTTTAAATGTAAACTATGAATTACGCATTTTTTTTATATATAAATCATGTTTAATCGTATTGTCACAGTGATATATATTTTAGTGATTTTCTCCAAAATATCGTCAACCTTAATCTTACATAGAAATCAAGAGAGGAGAAGTGAAATGACATCGTTCTATCTTTCATACAATCTTTTTCTCTCAAATAACGTCAAGACACTAAAACATGATCGACTTTAATAAACAAAATATAGACATTAACATCTTCTTCTAATTTTTTTTTAGTAATTCTTCATCAAAGACCTAAATATAATAAAAATCGAATACTTTATTTGATTTTAATGTTCTATTCAAGTTGACATATATATAGTCCGTGCAGTGGTCTACACAAAGTTGGACACCGGCAAACTGGCAAACCCCTAATATCAGCAACTGAACTGGCTGAGTTTCCTATTTTGTGAAAAATGGATTTTTAAGTGAAGTCGGAATGTTTTTATCCATCCATACTGTGTCGCTACTTAGACACTGTGCTAACGGGTTACCCCCCCCCCCATTCTATGCATTAATGAAAATGAAAAGTGAGTGATGAAAGTTTGCGATTTAATTTGTGTATTTTGAAATTGTCGAACATATAATTTCTAGTTTTAAAAGTTTAATTTTAGTCGAAATAAGTAGCATGGATTATTTTGTTGACGTTTATATTGTTCGATGGCAAATATTTGATTGGATTGAGACAGAACGATGATCTGAATATTGTATGGGGCGCCGTTTTGGTATTTAATGCCAAAAAGTGATATCGCCTATTCAAACAGGGGATAATACCTATCTAATTGGTAATATTACCTATTCGAATAGGTGATATATAACCTATTTTATTTGAATTGGTGATATCACCTATTGGAAAAGGTGAAATCACTTATTCAAATAGGTGATATCACCTATTCGAATAGGTGATATCACCTATCCGTGCTGAATAGGTGATATCACCTATTTAAATAAGTGATATCAGCTATTCAAATTGAATAGGTGATATCACCTATTCGAATAGGTGATATCACTTTTTCGATTAGGTGATATCACCTATTCAGCACGAATAGGTGATACCATTCGAATAGGTGATATTACCTACTCAAATTATTATTGATGAAATAACAACAGCTCCCAAGGCTATAGGTTCCTAATCTTATTTATTATAACTCATCATTCTAGGAGACAATTAAGATTACAGTTTTTGCATTTAATTTTAATCAACTCTAACAGAAATTGTAGGTTGTTTTGTTCACAAATTAATTTATTTCACTTATCTATCAAGTTAACTTTAAGAAAAATTGGAAAAACCATGAAAACTGGGTAGTCCGAATTTTCTTGGTTCCAGTGGTCTGTATATTATAGGGAGCATTCATTATTTAATGTTGTAAGAAATTCAAATAGGTGATATCACCTATTCGAATTGGTGATATCATCAATTCAAATTGAATAGGTGATATCACCTATACAGCACGAATAGTCGATATCACCTATTCATTTCCAATAGGTAATATCACCTATTCGAATTAGGGATATCACCTATTCAAATAGGTGATACCACTTTTTGCCAGTAAATATCAAAACGGCACCTAATAATATTGTAAGATGAACTCAAAATTATACAGAAATATATTTCTAAAAAGTTTGTCTAATGCTAGCAAATACATTGCTATGAATACATATTTTAACTCTCCATATTAAAAAAAAAAAAAAAAAATGTGATTATAACTCACTATATACCTATGTACTATGATAACACATGCTTTATTTATACTTTTGTCAAGAAAACTGTTTAATTCGAAAATTAAAACGTAATTGTTAAACCTTTTATTTTTAAAACATTTAATACTTTTTTGGCACACATGCACGAGGGCTGATCCAAAAGTAATGTCACCGTGTCAATATCTTTAATATTTGGCGTCATATTATCAAATATAATATACCAAGAGATGCATAAAAATTAATCTAATCAAAAAAGAAAGTTTCATTTAATAATGTTTACTTGAATTAATTTTATAGACGTTTAAAATATTCAACATAAAACTAAACGTCGAGTTTTAAAGTGTAATTTGTTAGAATGAAGAAAGACAAACACATTAAAAAGCATCTAAAAAGCTCTATCGCCCAATATTTTAAAAGACAATTTTTACATTTTCTAGCCTTAACTTAAAAACAGGAGGGCCACGGGCCTTATAGGTCACCTGAGTATTGTGTAACAACTTTCAAACAATTAAATTTGGTTCCAGAGGCCATGAAATTCGCAATTCACAATTTTGAAAGAGGCACCTTGCTACGAAATCATAATTATAGACTTAGCATGCTTACTCTATTTACTTAATACCCAGAAGTAGATCAGAGTAATAAAGAGAAAATGCACTTCCACTTTATTACCAGTTGTGCACCTCATCCCGAAGGAGCCACTGACCCTGGGGCCACATATTTCAAATTTTTTTCAATTTTTATCATAAAATGGTTGATCAATACCAAAGAGCATATTTCAAAGCATTAATTTATTTTCCTACTATTAACCCCCCCCCCCCCCCCCCCAACCAGGGGGCATAAAAAATAATCATTTTGCTAGATGCACCTTTCTTCATCAAAAATATTTATACTTGGATCACTGGCATAAAACCAAGGAGCAAAAAAGATTTTCAAAAAGATTTTCAAAGAATTAACGTATTTTCATTATATGATCATAGTTTATTTAATACCCAGAAGCAGAGAAGAAGATTTTCAAAGAATTAATGCCCCGCACTATATAATGAAGAATGCTTTACAATAGGTGTAATGATAAATGTTGTTAAGGAAGGTTCATAGACCCCATGACTCTGAAATAATAAAATTCATTGAAAATTTTGGAAGTATATATTCGTTTTAGTTTGGCAAATCGGACGATTTTAGCCCTGTTGCGCGCTTCATCTTCAACATAACTATGTACTTACATAGTTTATTTAATACCCAGAAGCAGAGAAGAAGATTTTCATTATACACACATACGATTAATGCATTTTAACTATATAATGAACACAAACACAAATAAATGCTTTACAATTTCTTTTTCAGCCCCCGAGGTGTAATGATAAATGTTGTTGTGGAGTGTCCAGTAAATCGCTGGAAGCTTATGTGATTTAACAGGTCGGCATACTTTTAAATGAGGTAATTATAACTCAGGATCCGGTTTTAATTTTACACATCAATATAAAATTCTGATTATCACTTGTCTATTGAAATAAAATCTTTTTGGGTGATTGAAAATAATTTAGGAAGTATATATTCGTTTATTATAGTGTTATTGTGCATACAAAGCATTTAATATATATTATTCATGGAAATTAACACTTTGCACTCTGTTTAAAGGATCTATATGTCATTTAGTACATACACAAAATTCAATTGCTTTTATGGACCTAAAACTATTTAATTGTTCTTTTTAGCAAACTAATCTGAGATCTATTTTTATTGATTTTAAGCCTATATCGTCCATTTAATTTTTATTTTTTATAAATGTTGCAATTAATAATTGAAAAAATTGATATTCCAAAAATGGGTGTATACGTCTTCAAAAGACTGTTTTGTTAGAATTCTCTGGTCAACCACAATAAAGTATGTGTTTTTGTTAACTTTAGATATAGTTCTTAAGTGTTTTAAAGAAAAAATGGCATCTAAACAGTTTAGATTTTGAGAATTATAAAAAATAAAGATATTTTGAGATTTTTTTCTGAAAGACATGGACAGATTCAACGTCAATTTGTTAAAGTTTTGCAATAAAGATTTCAAATATTCTCTTGGCAAATGATTTTTTTTTATTTTCATAAGTTTTAACATGAATTTGGTGTGATTTGGTGCATAACTAAATAAAATATGTTATCACACTTCTTTATGTTCAATTTTGGCTGTTGAGTTTTAGAGGTACGTGCTCCGAGACATGTTGTATGAAAATTGTGATAATGTAAATCATGCATTTTCACTATATAATCTATATAGCCCCGCCTTAGCACTAGAACCCCTGACCCAGGGGCAATGAATTTCACAATTCTGGTAGAGGACTCTATGCTCATTACTTTCATGCTTAATGTCCAGGAGTAAAGAAGAAGATTTTTAAAGATTGCTATAATTTTAGTGGTTTGGCCCCACCTCTCTGGCCCCAGAGGGGGGGGGGGGACCTTAAAATTCACAATTTTTGTTCCTCTTTACCCATAGATGCTGTATACCAAATTTGGTTGAAACTGGTTCAGCAGTTTTAGAGAAGAAGATGAAAATGTTCAAATGTTAACACACGATGGACGACGCCCGACGCACGTCGCACGACGACGGACGAAAACGGATAGCAATATTAA
>NW_026935429.1:0-6718 GCF_032062105.1 Saccostrea cuccullata | reverse complement strand
GCAATGGTGACTTTTTTCACACATATCGAAGCGGTTTGATGATCAAGACTCATTTCCATTGTTTACTTTATTTATTTCCTGGTCGACAATTCATGGTTACATCAATGTTTTCTTATGAATCATTTACTACAATATGAATGAGCGATTCATGTAAAACATTCTACTCTGTAAATGAGCCCAGTTCTCTGTACTCCTAAGTATTTTGATTTTTATGCCCCGCCATGAATATGGATGGGGCATATATTGTTTGTCATATCAGTCTTCCGTCCTTCTGTACTTCCGTCTGTCCTTCCGTCACACTTTGCGTTTAGCTCTGTCAAAGCTCAGTTTCAAAGAAACCATCCAAGATATTTTCATCAAACATCATATGCTGATAGATATTGATGAGAGCTATGCAAGGGCATCAACTATTTTAGAACTTGACCTTTCCTTTGACCTTTTTCACACTTTTCTTAAATTAGTGTTTAGTTCAGTTTTAAACATACCATTCAAGATGGTGTTATCAAACTTAACATGTTGATACATACTGATGAGAGATATTCAACTGCGTCACCATTTTGACCTAAACCTTTCCTTTGACCTTTACCTAACTTATCTGTAATTAGTGTTTGGCTCAATTTTAAAGATACTATTCCAGATATTTTCATCAAACTTCATTTGTTGATAGACATTGATGAGTATGCAACTGCATCAACATTTGTGAATCTGACCTTTTATTTCACCTTGACCTCACTTGTCCTAAATCATTGTCAAACTTCATATGCTGAGAAATACTGAAGTAAGCAATTCAACTGCATCAACATTTTTGACCTTGACCTTTCCTTTGACCTTAACCTTTCCTTTGACTTTGACCTCGCTTATTTTTAATTAGTGTTTACCTCAGTTTTAAAGATATCATTCAAGATATTTTTATCAAAATATTTTTATCATATGCTGTAGCATACTAATGATAGCAATTCAACTGCATCAACATTTTTGATCTTAACCCTCACTTTTTCTGAATCAGTATCAAACTTTATATGCTGATACATACTGATGTAAGCAATTCAACTGTATTGATATTTTTGACCTTGACCTTTCATTTGACATTGACCTCACTTATCAAATTGGTTTTTAAGTCAGTATAAAAGAAAGCGTTAATAATATTTTTTTTTTCAACTCCATACTAATGAGAGCTTTTCATCTGCATCAACAGTTTTTAACATTGGCATTTCCTTTGACCTTGACCTCATTTTAATGAAATTAGTGTCAAACTTCATATGCTGATACATACTGATGTAAGCAATTCAACTGCACCACTGTTCAAGATATTCTGATCAAATTTCATACAACACTAATACAAATTTTCATGTTGCTTTACTAATAAACCCTCGGCGGAGCATTCATATCCTATGGACATATTTCTAGTTTTCCTTGTTTTTTGTTGTTTTTTTTTAATAGTATCCATTGTCTAGCAACAAAATGAAATAAAATAAACTGTGAAAAATTGTACTGTGTTCAAAGGAAATCTGTATAAATTGTTATCTTAGAGAACCAAAAAAGTATTATAAATCAGACTTTTTAGTAAATAATCAACTATTGAACATTTACTTATCTCTGTGGCAACTGGCATTTCTTCACAGCAACAAGGCGACAAAGCTTAATTTTGGCAGATATTTATGTACAATAGTCAGAAATATTTTAAATCGAATCGTAAATTTGCAGTTTAGCAAAAACAATCTTTTAATATGGACCTTATAACATTTTTTATGACCCCGTTAACGAAGTTTCGGGGGGGGGGTATATAGTTTTTGTCGTGTCTGTCTGTCTGTCTGTTTGTCTGTTTGTCCGCAAAATCTTTAACCTTGCCCCTAACTTTTGATTTAGTAGAGCCGTGACTTTCATATTTCACATGTGTATTTCTTGTGACAAGACCTTTCTTTGGGTACCACAAACTTTAACCTTCTGGCCTTGACCTTGGAGTTTGACCCTCTTTTACATGAAAATTTAAAACTTTTACTTTGGCATTTATACTTCACATATGTATTATTTGTTGCAAAACCTTTCCTTGGATACCAACAACCTTGACCTGTTGACCTTGACCTTGTAGATTTTTGTACCTGTGAAAAAACTTTAAGCTCGGCCATAACTTTTGAACGGTAAGGGATAGGACTTTCATACTTCATATATTGAATACCAAGTACTTTGACCCTTTGACCTTGGCCTCTGAGTTTGACCTACTTTAAAAAAGCAATCGATCATGACTTTTGAAGGGTAAGGGCTAGTGCTTTCATATGTATTTCATCCTTGTGACAAGACCTTTCATTTAATAACAAGAACGTTTGACCCTTTGACCTTGACCTTGGAGCTTGACCTACTTTAAAAAGAATAACCTGGCCATAACTTCTGAACGCTTAGGGCTAGGGCTTCCATACTCTTCATAAGTATTCTATAAGGTGAGACCTTTCATTGGATACCAATTACCTTGACCTTGGAGATTTTTGTACCTGTTGAAAAAACTTAAAAATTAGCCTACTTTGAAATTTTCCGATTGTTTTCCAGTGAGAATACCCTACTCTTGGTACCAATTAATTAAATTTGCATATAAGAAAAGTTTAAGCTTTGATTTTTTTGTCATACGGAGGCATCAGTGTTCCACAAACACATCTTGTTAGTAACTAATTCTCCCTTGGGAACGATTTTGAGCACATAAATACCACTTAATTATATTGTTTATTACTCGAAGCATCTTTAATCTAAAAAAGAAAAGCAATCAATAAACTGTTTAATATTTACTCTTGAATATTGTAGATTTACATTGATCTCTCTTTTATGGTAAATAATGATCTGAATAAAACTAATTAAAAGGGTATTTTAGTGTACATTCTGGCCAATACGACTTTTCTCCTATACTATGAAGTTTTAACTGAGTACTTCTTGATAGTAATCCTATAATTCATATCGAATAAAAATATTCAAATCTCTTAATAAAAATAAAAACTAGCATTGGGAATAATAAACGTAAAATAAAAAATAAATCTTACCATAATTTCTGAATGTTCTCTATATTTTTTATATAGCAGTGAAGTATGCTGTGTCGGTATACCTTTTTAACTATCTCTGCCTTTATCTTTTTTCTTTTTTTTTTCTGCCTTCAAATGGCTGACTAGTCGTGAAAAGTATGTCAATATATCTTTAGAAGGTGCTTCCTGTTTTAAATTTCCGAATCATTTCATTTACAAAAAGCTAGTATGAATATTTTTTGACATATCAATGCAGTATTCAAAATTTGAATGGAGCTAAGAAGATCCGGCAGTCGATGATTTCTTACCCCCTACTTGAGGCAAATCAGCTGCATACCTTTTGTAGGCTTATTGAACAAATTTTTAATCGTCGGTGTAATTTTTACTTTAAATGATTTAAAGTTATTGCCAAAATGAATTCAATTAAGATCTGCTTTTAAATTTTTTTCGAGTTGCATTTGATTAAGTGTGGTGTATAATTTCCAAATTCCATTCTTTTTGCAACAGTATAAAAAGTACGCTCAACTAGAATCTATTGTCTTTTGCTCATTCACAAAGAAAGATATGGAGATAACGAACAGTATTCTATATCAAAGTCCGTAAAACAATACAAAATAGGAGCAGAGCAAACACGTGCACGGACCTCTGAATCATCATAGGTGGGCTCAGGTGTCATGGAGGAGTGAGCATCTCCTGCTGACCGGTCACACCCGCCATATACTCCTTGTCATGATCGGGAAAAAATGGAAAACTCCGTCGTCAATTCAATGTATAAATAATGGACTAACAGTTAGTATGAAAAAAGTCAGTCAGCATTTGACTCAATGATAAATTGTATTTGCTGACAAGGTCATTGTATCGACCATAGAACTTACGAAATGATGACTTTAAACGAGACTGCTGATAACCTGGTTTCATCAACTTGCTTTGTTAATAATTTACCATGTTTTAGAAATTGTTCATATGTAGAGCATGCTCTTGCATATCGAATCACCTGAGATATACAAACTCCATATGCAGGTGATGAAGGTATATTGCTGCATTAGTAAGGGGAGTTAACGATAGAAAAGTTAAATTCATCACGTTAATGATATAGCTTGGTTGTTACATTACCATTAACGTCTTTTTTGAGTAAATATCCTGGTACGAAACAGATGTGTCGGACACTGTGGTTTCTTTAATGTCAAGCTCACCGGGATATATCGTATCGATGTAGGAATGGAAATTACCATAATTAAATGAAAATACGTCGTTTTTATACCTAAATGTCGAGTTGAAGGCCACAACAAGTGTTCACAAATTTTTTTTTTCACGCATTAGATTTTGCTCAAATTCTGCTTCATATGAATGTAAAAAAATAGGTTTGCTAGTAACGGAGCGCAATTGGTAGCCATGGAATTTCAATAGACTGTCTCCAAAAACGACATATATATTGTCAATCAGAAACTCAAGCATCTTTTTGATTCACCTTCAGAGTACTTGTGTGTGCAATCAGAATGTATTTTAACAAAATAAGGTACTTGTATGTGCAATCAGAATGTAATTTAAGAAAATAATTTTGCAAATGACCAATGACCAGGTAAGTAAATTTACGAGTTCCACAACCGACAAACCTGTTTACTCCATTATAGAGTATAATGCATTACTCTAAAATTCAAATTAGAATAAATCGTATTACTGGGAAGCTTCGTTGTGTATCCCACTTTTTAAGCTATTGTCCCCTTCTAAAAAATAAGTGGCTTTTTGCTCTTCCTAATAAGCTACAGCATTAGACTGGTTTCCGTAACGATGTACAATATAAAGAGACCCCGGTACCTATACGGTCTTCTTATACTGTGCATCATAAGCAAGACCAGAAGTCAACTTATATTATGCATAATTTAGGAGACCAGAAGTCAAATCAAATAGGAATACAATTACTAGAAATTTCCTTATTTAAATTTAAAAGATTTTATATCCATTATTTTCTGAATTTATGTTTGTTCAAACAACCCATTGTTACAATAAGTTTATAAAATCAAAATTGTTTAAAAATCATTTTTGAAATTGAATGCATATCGCATAATAATTTTTTATGGAAAGGATATGGAGATAACGAACAGAATTCAGTCTCAAAGTCCATAAAACAATGCAAAATAAGAGCAGAGCAAATACGGACCCCCGAAACATCAGAGGCGGGATCATGTGCCATGGAGGAGTGAGCATCCCCTGTCGACCGGTCACACCCGCCGTGTGCTCCTTGTGATGATCAGGAAATAACGGAAAAAAATCCGTCCTCAATTCAGTGTATAAATCATGGACTAACAATTTGTATGAAAAACGTTAGTCAGCATCTGACTCAGTGATATATTGTGTTTGCTGACAAGGTCATTGTATCGAACATAGAACTCACGAAATGATGACTTTAAACGAGACTGCTGATATTCTTGTTTCATCAACTTGCTTGTCAATACCTCGTGTTAGTGTGTTTACCTTGTTTTAGAAATTGTTCATACCTAGAGCATGCTCTTGCGTATCGAATCAACTGAGATATATATACTCCGTATGCAGGTGATGAAGGTATATTGCTGCATTAGTAAGGGAAGTTGACGATAGAAAAGTTAAAGTCATCACGTTTATCATATAGCTTGGTTGTTAGGTTACCATTAGTGTGTTTTTCAAGTAAAATATCCAAGTATGAAACAGAAGTGTCGGACTCTGTGGTCTCTTTTATCTCAAGCTCAGGATATATCGTATCGACGTAGGAATGGAAATTACCATTATTAATTGACAACACGTCGTCGGTATATCTAAATGTCGAGTTGAAGGCCACAGCAAGTGTTTTCTTCTTTTCACGCATAAGATTTTGCATAAATTCTGCATCATATGAATATAAAAATAAGTCTGCTAATAACGGGGCGCAATTTGTACCCATGGGAATTCAAATAGATTGTTGGAATACCTGGTCTTCAAAAACCACATAGATATTGTCAATCAAAATCTCAAGCACCTTCTTGATGTCAACTTCAGAGTGCTTATGTGTGAAATCAGAATCTGTTTTAACAAAATAATTTTGCGAGTGACAAGTGACGAGGTAGGTAAATTTTCGAGTTCCATTTTTATTGAAGAAGCAGCTGTCGTTGATATCAAAAAGCAAGGATTTGAATTTGTCGAGGGGAATTGTTGTGTATAAAGTTGAAAAGTCGTCAGTTTTTAAGCTGTTGATTTTTGTGAAGTCTTCAAATTGTTCAAAAATTCTTTTGAATTTTTAAGTATCCACATCTGATTCACACCACTTCTTGATTATGTTGTTTTTTGATTTTTGGAGTGACTGGAAAGGGGAAGTAACTCATTACCTTCTGGGTCCGTAATTAATCTTCAATGCCATGTTCGTATTTATGTAATATTTTTAATATTAATTAACATAAGAAGCTACTAACATTGCATTTTCCATTTCGGTCATAACATAGCTGAACACTCTTTCTTTACTATCAATGATCTAAGATACGACTGCTCCAATAGCCTTATCACTGCATCTGTGTCTAAAATGAATTCTTTGCTAAAATCAGGATGTGCCACTATTGGAGGCAATCAGCCACTGTTGGATCAGAAGCTAGTTTCTCCAATGCATCATGACATTCCTCTGTCAATTTCAAGTTCTTGTCTTTGGCTGTTGAATGATGCAACGGCTTTTCAATAGCGACAAATTTTAACAAATTTTCTCTTGTAACTGCAAA
>NW_026935428.1:0-6622 GCF_032062105.1 Saccostrea cuccullata | reverse complement strand
TGAACTGTTATAACAACTTTGTTTTCTGTTTAATATAATCATTTAGTCAGAGCTTCGCCAGGAAAGCGGTCGTTGTCAAAGTAAGCCGATAACGATATTATTTTGATGAACTCTGCTTTAAACAGTGCAAAGTTTGCTGGAAAAAATAATTATACGATATAAATTGTGAACGTTTCATTAATAATGATACCATAAACAATGAATATATTCAAGAATTCATTTTATTTACTATCGGCAATATATCATGACAATCGACCCAGTATGTTTTTTTTTTCAATATCGGACGTGCAGATTTACATTCATATACAAATACTTGTCTTTATTTCATAACTGCACATTTTGTTTTAAATAGCAAATTTTTACATTAAAAAGATTACTTGAAGTATTTTCAATCAGAAATATTTTTTTTATATACATGTACATGTAGTAATAAGAATAGAAACGCTAAATGGTATTTCTAAGAGCGATAGCTCTACTTCTTTTTTTCTAAAAGATTGGAAATTCAATTCATCGTCAAAGTCGTTATACTGCCATGATTTCTAAATTACAAAAGGTGGCGGTTTATCGAGAATTAACTGTATATAGGAAAATTCTTTAAAAATCATTTTCTAAAAAATAGCAAATCCATGATTGGTCATGGGACTACTTGATTTAAACTTTACAATAAAAAACCATTTTCTACTTTTCCTACTTTTAGTGCTCAGGTGAGCGATGTGGCCCATGGGCCTCTTGTTTAATTAATGATAATTGGATAGAGTTATAATTAAGGTTGATCATAACATTGTATTTTGGAATAAATTAAAGCTTGGAAGGAGGAATTGGGGGGTGCATGCTCCTATAATATAAATTGAAGATAAAATAGATAGAATTCAGATGAAGAGGTACACAGATGGCAAGTATATTAGAATAATGGACTTCAGATGTTTTGTTTTTTTTTAATTCAGATGTTTTACTTCACACCATTTGCTATAAAAGATTGATTGATCAGTCAGTATTTCTTTTTTCTACATCCATCTATAACTTCAGAAAAAGAGTAGATATAAAACTTGTAAGACCCTGAGAGTTGAGACTTTTCATATACACAGTTTATGTTATTTTCTTCTCGATTGTGAAAACATACAGAGACAGCTTTTTTCTTCATGTGTATATTAATTTCATGATTCATCAAATTAATGTAGAGATATAATTGTAATGAAAGAGAATTGTCATCTCATATCATTATTCACAATTTTACATTTCCTCAGTACAAAACATTAAGGAAAAGTTTTCATGTAAACAGGTCTTAAGCTAACTTACTGAAATCAAAAGTACATGTAAAACCAAACAAAAAATCAGATACACCATTCCATGCCAGTACCCTTAAGAGAAATACCATTGCATGTAGAGGAAATGAAGCTAAAGTTTTTGATGTTTATGTACAGAAGTTTGAGTATAAGCATATATTCACTATAATGGCTAGCTGTTTAAAATTAAACAAACACAGGGGGGAAAGAAATTAAAACTTACCAGAGGACTCTAGTTTATAAAATGATATGAAAATTATATTGGTTTTGACTTCATTTTTTATAACGTACTGTAGAAAATTAAAGCACAAAAACTTATCTTTATACATTTTAAAATATCACAAAAATTAAACATTTGGAGCCCTCTGCATAAAATCAAAATAAAGGCAATTAATTAAATACTATCTGGATTCTGATGAGGTTAGTGTAAAAAAAATATTCTACAGTTAGCCAAGGATCTGCGCAGCACAGTTAAGGTTACAAAAAGGAGGCGGAGCCTAATTTGTACGGGAAAACTTGACTATGACATCATACACAGTATACGTCATACAACATTTCTTTAAAATACCACAAAATGAGTTTATCTGCTAATTTAACCAGTAAGAAATCATCAAACTAAATAAAAACTTACTACAGCATGTTGTTTTGTCGTTAGTTAAATCCCACATAAAAAGTTATAAACAAATCACTGATCGCAATACACTTGTCAATATGACGTCATTTCTTACAACGTGACGTAGTTTGTATGCAGTGAGAGACAGATCAAGAAATATTTTCTCAACAAAATATGTACTCTCTAATTAAATAGAATATTATTTACAGATGTTCTGTGGGCCAATAACTTGAATTTTATGTTCTCTTCACTATTTTATTCATATATTTTCTGTATATTACGTATTTAATTGACACTGCCGTATATTTGTATGCAAGTACATCGGAGGGTAATGTGGGGGGTCATAAGAAATCGATCTAGTGCAAGGGCATACACTCTATGGATCAAAGTAAGCTTTTACATTTCAACTATAGAACTATTAAATTATCTGAAAAGTGCTGCGATCCTGATGAAATCTTATAAACAATTCAATTATATAAATATTTCATGCCGCTGACCAGCAAAAAATATATCATTCGGTCATACAAGTATAATTTTAACAATGAAATTGCAGAATTTAGACAGGATCGCAGCACTTTTTAGAAACTACAATGCTTTTTGAAAATACTTATATACTAAACTTGGATATTTAACTTGGTTATGCCCTTGCACTAGTGATATTTATATGTAACATCAATACTTCAAGTCAATGTGCTAAAATCGCGTGACTGCCGCATCACGTGACTAGTCTTAGATACAAAATATAATTGTCCTCGATATGTAGTTATTAATCATAATTATAATTATCCGATATAAATAATGTACCAAAAATAGTCGCCATCCCGATTACGAATACATTTTTAAATACAAATTTTAGCCGATATTTCCATTGCGCACCTTAACTGTACTGCGTGCTTTTTCCCCATCTTCATTACAAGTTATTTTTATTGACTTAAAGCATATGATATCACAGCATCTACAGCAAAAACAGATGAGAGATGCTATACCAGTCAAAAACTTTTAAATGACAATGCATACATATAGCTCACTTAAAATTGTATGGTGGAATTATATAAACAAGCATTTTGGCCTGATCGAGTGAGAGTCGAATGCAATCAACCTATGCAAAAGGTCACAAGATTAAAGTGATGAACAGTGTAACAACACATTTAAATCATGACAGTGATTATATCCTACCTTTAAAGCAGTTGTAGCCCTTTGTCTTGATGACATTGAATATATCTGTCTGCTGCATGGAGAAAACAGCTGAAAGACAAATACGAATGTATACACTTAATAGGCCAACTTTGGAAAAATGTTTATTTTCCTTCTCCCATCTTGATCTGAAAATGTTGGGTCAGGAGGTGCAGTCGATGAGAAAATTCTTTTTCTCTGAAAATTTCAATTTCAATACTTATTTTTTTATACTATTTTCAAGACTACATACTAGTACCAAAAAAAATTTGTTCCCTGGAAGTTAAAAGAAAAGCCTAGCAGAGAGAAGAATTTATCATCAAATCAAGCCACATTCAAGTATCAGCCTTATTTAACACAACTGGTTGTAGGATAAAAGGCAACATTATGATTGACATTATATAAATGTGCTGTTTTGGAGGGTAACATTTGAAATTGACACCCCCAAGGAAAACCATTGTCAACCGACGCGTAGCGGAGGTTGACAATGGTTTTCCGAGGGGTGTCAATTTCAAATGTTACCCTCCAAAACAGGCACCATTTAATTATACTGAATGTCTTATTGATTTAGGACGTCAGCAAAAAAAAACGTCGATCGTCTTTACGTTCATGTATCAAAGCTTTCACACTCACCGTTCACTAATCTCCTTATTGTTTGTTTGATACTCGAATTAGAGTCATTTATCACATAAAGTTTCGTTATTTCTGGCTCGCAAGCATGTTTCCTACACTCGCAAGCAACTATCGTCTGTCGTTTGTTGTTTTCAAGTAAGCTATATCGGACGCAAGCTTTTCTTGACGTCAAGTTAATCCGGTCTTTTCAAACGCGCAACTGACGTTTAGAGAATTCTACGGTGAACCGTACGCGCATAATTTCCACGCATGTGGCATTACCGTTGTGTGTACCCATTGTCACGTGTGTTGCTAAGGCTCCGGTTAATGAACGGATTGTTAACTGCGTCTAAACCGATCAGATTTTAGTATTTAACATGAAAGTATAATAAAATAAATTACCATTAGTCTAGACTGACCTGATTATTTTTTCGTACCCCGAGACCGCGGAGGGATACATGATGTACCGGCCCCCAGATGAGGTGGACGGGGCACAAAATCGGTATCTGGGTCATGCCTCACTGCCCCAGTTATGACCTGGAAATATGATAGGCAATACCATGCAAACATCAATGACGATCTTGTAATAATTATTTTTAAAACAAGGAATTTAGAGAACTTGAACTTTGATATGCACTAAGAATCAAATTATTTTTTAAGTCTTAAATCTAAGACTTATATTTATTTTGAAGAGAGGAGAGAGAGAGAGTAAATTTACTTACCCAACTCTGAAAAATCGGGAGAGAAAGAAATTAATGATGGTCAGTTGACACCATGTATTTGTAACAATTTGATAAATTAACATCTGAATTCATTATTTTTGAGATGAAAAATTATTTATTATCAGATGTGGGAGATTTTCGGGTAAATTTGGATGCACTTATTTACATGTATGTACATTAATTTGCAGTACTTAACCATACTTTACCCCTGAGAAGCCATAACATGTATATATGTATATAGAACTGTCATTACTAAATTGTTCTACATTTTTGTAATTTGTGTATGCAAATTTAATTACAGATATAAGCAAATTTTATTGACCTTATAAATTAAGAAGATAAAATGAATATCATAAATTAGAAGAAAGAAAGAATGCCTTTAACTATTCTATAAATGTAGTCCCTTTTTTAAACAAACGCTGAACTGACCGTGAGCTGTAGTAATGGTGGCCTGATGAACCAGGGCCTGACTTCCATCAGGATTTCTGTACGTACTCAGCCCAGTGTTGGCGGCCATTCTCCTATTGTCCTTCCACGCCACTGTGGGGGAAAATAAACGATGTTTCTCTTATACTTTTTAAATATTGGAGAATTTAGCGAGGAGCTCACAGAGGTTAATAAAACAAAATACACAAAATCCAGGCAAATAAAGCCACACTGATGATCGAATAAAATTACAAAAATTACTGATGATTTTAAAAGCAATATTTAAAATGAATCTAATGCACAACAAATTAACAATGAAACTGAAGTATTGGTTGGTAATGAAGAGAAGAATCTAAAAATATACTTTGCAAAATGTTTTTCAACATTATGCCAATCATGCCCAATTGATTTCTTAATGCAGATGACATGCATGTTAATTGTGAAAATTATATTGTTTAATTGTAAAGTAGAATTTATGAAAGACAACAAAATCATTTTTTAACATGTTTAAATTGGTTATACACATGTACAGTAGTTATGAAATGAACAATGTTAAATGTAAAATGAAAAAAAAACCACAGTTGGACAACTACACACATATATTGGAAATTTGTTTTAGTTCAATCAGGATATTTTAGATAAATGAATTGGACATCAGACATGGCTTATACAAGTCCTCTTTAAAGGGGGATGTATGGCCACCTTTAGTGCAGTGAGAACAAAATGTAAACATTTCTTCAAATAGCTAAAATACATTATGTTTTGATCAAATTTTAGGTCTTTATGATAAAGATACAATAAATATGCATAACTGAATGCATGTTGTGCATATATAATCTATGCTTTTGCAGAAAAATGCTTTTGATATGCTCCTTAGAACTGCGCAGCTACAGAATTCAGCAAAGCCTTAAAAAATCCCCAAAAATACACCAACTGTGCATTAATGTTCTCTCTACAACCATTTGTTGAGAAAATGTCTAAATTTTGCACTTTTAAATGATAATTTCAAGTTCAAAACAATGTATTGTTGTCTTCAAAAAGAGTGTAAAGAACCATGAAAGTAGTTCATGAAATAGCACGTGGTCTATTTTTAGCACATAATTTTGTTTTCCAGACCTCTTCTTAATATGGAGGGACATAACAATCTTTAAATGTAGAAGAGAATTACAGTTGCAAAATATTTCAAATGATATGAACACTTTTAATAGAGGATATGCAGTGTTAAAGTGTTTCTTGAAGTAATTTATTTAGTATTATTATCGAACAGTTGTTAAATAGTGTACGTATTGATATGAAAAAAAATCTTAAACTCTTTGATTCCAGGTAAGGAAAAATGAGCACCATCAAAGTTAATCAAAGTACTCACAGGTACAGAGAGCCGGGCTCATTTACAGAGTAGAATGAATTTTTTACATGAATCACGTTTATATTCTGATGAAAAAATTATTTTAAAACTATCAATATAAATGATAAGACACTGACAGTGAGTTTTTCAATCCTAATACCACGGTCCCATTTTGTCAGAATCAGAATTAATCTGGTACCGCAGCTGAATGTAAACAAACAGGCCAGTCTGGTTTTACCTCGTATGTGTAAAGAACTACGATAACACTGATTATTAAAAATCCTTACGCTAATGAACTATGTTCTTTGACTTAGGACTGAAGTCATTACTAGTCTACTAATATTTATTTATATAGATAAAACTTTGTTTAATTTTTGTTGCTTTACTGAGCGTTTGTATTATCTCAAAAGCGGTGGAGAGTAAGAACTTTTTTTTGCACGTAACTTTA
>NW_026935427.1:0-6752 GCF_032062105.1 Saccostrea cuccullata | reverse complement strand
TAATAATTTTTCCCCAAATTTAAAAAAACAATTCATTTATGTTGTCTATTTTTTTGGCAAATTAATTTTTAATTAAAACCAAATTAAATACCCGTAGACTTTTTTCATTTCTTTTTAATTTAGTGTTCTAAAAAAATTCCAATTCAACATGTAACTAAGTTTGTAAATATAAAGTGTTTAGTAGTAGTGCTAATTGTTTTTGTTTTTCTTTTTCCTTTGTTCTTATGACCTTATAACTTTTTTCTTTGTCAAAACAGGGCGTCCCTGAAAATTTGACTTTATGTATTGACCGTGTCGGGTCATATTTAGTGCTTTATATAACTTTTGATCTCAGTCTCACTTTGTATCAACATGGTAGATCCGAAATTTAGGATATATCAGTGAGCTTGTTGGTTTTTTAGTGCTTTATATATATATATATATATATATATATATATATATATATATATATATATATATATATATATATATATATATATATATATATATATATATATATATATATATATATATAAATGGATCTCTCTCTCTCTCTCTCTCTCTCTCTCTCTATATATATATATATATATATCCAAAATGTTTATACAATAAATTAATATAATAGCCACAGTGTCCACCAATAAATATTTAATCGGCAACCTACGACAACACAAGTTGTAAAACCTTGGCCGCTTTAATTTTAAATTTTGAATGACTGTTGGCTTTACATTGGTTATCGCTGGTTTTGCATCTGTTGATTTTGCAAACGACTCTGTTTATTTTATTTTTAAGTGTGTTTTTGAAATGAGACGTTAGTTTAGCATTAACATCTTTTTTCCCTTCCGTCGCCCATACATTTCCAAAGTTTTGTGCTGTTTTTTAAATTTGTTCTTAATGAAAACATGCAATACTCGTATATAAAAAGAGTTAGGTCAAACATTAATAGATACCCATGAGTAAGCTTCATTTAGAATTTTGTCAGAAAATTATTTGTAAATCTAAACATCCTAATTCATATGTCCAAAACATTTCCACATTGGCTAGTAGTCCTTAAACTATGGCCATCTTTATCTATTAACTCCAAGTCCATTTTAGTTTTAATTTGGAAAATAAGCAATTGTGATAACAAAAGTTGCCGATTCGAACACATCGGCCAAAATTTTCCGGTACATGTTTATGTAGTGCATTGAGTTTCAGATTTGAAGCAGTTCAAGCATGTTAATTTTTAACTGCAACTTATTTTCTACCGATGACCCCACCGTTTCGTTAAATGTCACCAGTCGCCGTCCGATTACTGTAGGTGTCCGGCCGACAAACACATCATTTTTATAAAAAAAGGCATCGGTTTCTCATCGCATACCCCATCGCTGGATAATGTGACTAATATATTTAAGGGGTGAATGTTAAATGCGTTTTAAAATTAGATGATTTATTCCCGTTTTAAATCTTTTCCGGTGATTGCATTCTATCAAAAATGATGTAAATTTCAGGCTAGTCAATGCACCGTGACGTCGAGAAATGCGTCAATGTCCTCATATTCTAAAAAGTCTACAAAAACAGCCAATTTTAAAAACTACTTTTCAATATTATTCTAATGGTAAGTATTGTGTTTTTCTAAAATAAGCAACTAGTAATTGATAGAACTGTTTCTGAGGATTACAAGACATGTTTTATTTTTTAGATCAGAAGATGTGCTCATGTTATTCTTCTTCTCTGAAAGAATTCAAATATACCTAAACTAAGTCTCTACGTTATTTTGATGTTTAAAATGGTATAAATCTAAGTGTTAGTCACTAAAATGGTACATCTACAGGGCCGTTTTCCGCATAAAGTAAACCGAACTCTTTCATACATTTTTTTAAAATACAAGAAACATGAATGGGCATTGTAATCTTTCCCTAATTTCATGGCAGAAATGTATCTAGGGCGGGTTTAGATTTAAAAAATATTTTCCCGATTTCATCTCTTTAATTTGGATTCAATGAACAAAAAAAGTACATTGTTATGATGAGCAAGAATCCCATTACAATTTCGAATTAATCTATGATTTCAGAGAAGCAAGATTTGGTGTTAGGGCAAAGAAAATTATTATATCGTGAAAAGGATTAACCACTACACTAATAGCCTAATCTTACTCAGTACCTGATTTTTAAAAAAAAGAATACTAGATAAGAAAAGGATCGAAGAATGCCTCTTCCAAAATTGGGAATGTCCTCTAAATAAGAATAAGAGTTCAGTTTTTTTCCATGTGGTAGTGAATTAAGACAATGTTGATAGTGTTGATGACCTTTCTGGTACACTTTGTTGCAACCTGAATATGATTGAACTTTTTACATGTAACAATACACAGACAATGGCTCTTTTTTAGTTTTGAATTTTATGCTCCTAAGATCAGGGATTCTGGTGTAAGTGTGAGGTATACATTATATCTTTCATCACGTCCAATTTTACTTCGTTCCTTTGAAAGTATAAAACAGAATTTGAACTACCTATTGTTAAGTGCATATAGCCATGACTACCGTATGGCCCTTCTTCCAGAATGTGAAATTTGGCGTTTTGCCTTTCATAGAGAGTACTCTAATTATGGCGTAAATTTTTTTGAAATATGCTCCTCAGTACATGTATTAATCAAATAAAGATATAACGAAAATACATTATATCTTGGTGATTCTTTTTCTCGTGCTACCACCAAAACAGATAACACCATGCTAAAATAACCCGCTATACGGTATTTAGATTCTTCAACACCAAAATACAGGCTCTGATCTGTTATAATTTTGCCTGAATGCTTTTAAAATTTACTTATTTTATTATTGCGCAATTTTGTTTCAGAGAAATTTTTTGAAAAAAAAATTGAAATTATTCTTAAATGTTTAAAATGTGGTTCAATAATACTCTTTTAAAAAGTAAAAGCTCATGAAAGGTTTTATCACTGGGGATACTGTATAGAAATAAGAATTTCTATATTATCTACATATTATTTTACCTGAATAAACACCAGATGAAGAAAAAAAGTTTTCTATAAGGAAGTATATGTGAATTTCAAGGCCCCCGGGACCTTACCATGAATCTCTAAATTATATAGAAATGAATTTTCAATAACATGTTAATTCTTTTTAACCGATGTGTTTAGAAACAGACAATTCATTTCAAATCATAAATGTGTTAATTTTTAATTATATGCTAAATTTAACACTTGTTTTCACTAGAGATAGAATATGGTGAAACAATATGCATATAAAATATCATTTTGGGTTTTGCAAATACATGTATGTTGCATGGAACTTGAAGTACTTTTATTCAAACGCCATGCCTATATGAATAATTAAGGTCCTTGTCTCCAAATAATTTAGTGCAGGAAATAATTTTAAAAATGCCACTTTTCTTTAGCCTTTGAACCAATCCATCGTGCAAAAAGAATATCAACAATCTCATTTAAAGTCATCATTTTGTAAGTTCTATGGTCGATACAATGACCCTGTCAGAAAATACAATTTTTCATCGAGTCAAATGCTGACTGACATTTTTCATACTTTTTGTAAGTCCATTATTTATACACTGAATTGACGACGGATTTTCCCGTTATTTCCCGATCATGACAGGAGGCGCACGGTGGGTGTGACCGGTCGACAGGGAATGTTCACTCCTCCATGGCACCTGATCCAACCTCTGATGTTTCAGAGGTCCGTGTTTGCTCTGCTCCTATTTTGTATTATTTTATGGACTTTTATGGACTTTTGATCTCGAATACTGTTTGTTATCTCAATATGTTGCATTTTCACCCTTTTCAATTTGATTTCTAACTTTTTTTTCAGGAATTTTAGCAAAACTAAAGTGGACTTTTGAGCTTGAATACTGTTCATTATTTCAATACATTTCATCTATGAAACTGAACACAAACGCACACAAACACGAAAGGAAACAAAAAATCTTACTTTGATTTACCACCAAAAAGATTGATCAGACTAAGAAGGTAAATACATGTATAAACTATTAATACAACTATGACTAGACCCTGAAACCTTCCCATTGTTATTTTGTATAATATTGAAATAAAATCATCTGAGTCTTCATTGATCAAAAATATACACTTTACAACTCACTATTTATTCTCCAATTTCCTGCAACTGAGGTGGTGCAAAGTTTTGTCCTAGGAACAAGTTTTTCTGGATTTTTTCTTGTCATTTAGGAGAGTTAGGTTTTGTTCTTGTTCCAAGAACAAAGTGGAACATAGTTCTTGCTCTCACCAAAAGACACCCTTAGAGGAGGTGGCAGACTGATCCCCTAATATTTTCTGACTATTCAAATTATTTCATGCTAAAAGATGGAATTTGCAGGGGTCCATGTTTTTGCATTGTCTAACCCTGCCGCCTCATTAATGTACACGAATCCACAGAACACAAGCTCTGGAGTCGAGTACCATCCAGTTTCGGGAAAAACTCTACACCAGTTCTTTTTTGAATTTCCTCTTGTGAAACTTGAAATTCTGTAAGGGAATACTTGTTTTCTATAGGCTGATTGGGCACAATGAAGCAGCCAATGGCTGAAGGTATTCCATTTGTTTCCACAAGGATTATTTTGTATAGATGAGTCGGTACAGCCACCTCATTTTTTCCAATCACCTTTAAAAAAAAAGAGTTTCAAAGCATGGAATAGTAAAACAAGCTACTTGATAATTATGCAGAATAATACTATTTTCCAAACAATTTTGGCATGCAGGTGGCCTATAGTGAGTAGCCTCACTAGCCTGCTTGTCTGTCTCTCAGCTATCACTGGTCCAGTTCACTGCATTTTTCTCGCAAATCATATAATTGCAAACATATGCATTAGTGTTAGCTGTGCTTATCTGTAATATGCCAATTTATCCCATGTTTACCCTTTTATCCCATGGATATAGCTCATGTAATATCGTTTTCGTTTCCCACAGTTGTGAAGTCACAATGGTTTTTGCACAAGCGTATTGAAGTAAAATAAAGTGGAGATGTCCTTTATAAAAACAGTGTAAAACACTGATTGTGGTATATACATGTAAAACAAAATGTAAAACGTGGGATAAAAAGAATATCACATGATTTGTGTTCAGATGTGATAATTATCATAAATTTTATCCAACTTGTGTTTTTATCCCCTCGACAAGGCACAGGGATACAAACACACAACTCGGAGAAAAATCATATCCAACTAAAAATCATGTGAGATCCTAACATATATATTAATCTCTCTACCAGTACCTGGTCCCGGGATCATGAAACATCTTGAGCTTAAGTCAAAATCATGAAAATGACCCACGACACGAACAATTAAAATTGTCAAATTTTCGGGACGCCCTGTTCCTTCCTCAGGACAAAGAAAAAAGTTAAAAAGGTCATAAGAACAAAGGAAAAAGAAAAACAAAAACAACTAACACTACTACTAAACTACTTAACACTTTATGTTTACAAACTTAGTTATATGTTGAATTGGAAATTTTTTGAAACACAATAATTAAAAGAAGAAATCCGCACCGCTATGGAATACCTCCGTTCTATCGGGTACTCCGGCTAGAAGTGCGATTTACATAATTCAACCAATTAATTATGCTAATCAATTACGACAATCAGTAAATCGTACATTGTTTCATTCTCTCAATATGGTGTAACTATACTTGATAAAGAATAATCAAAGAAAAATAATACAACGGGTGTATTTTAAAATATGAATTATGATCTATTATTAATTTTGAAATATTATAGGACTTTAAAGAAATTAAAGAAATAAATCCGGACGGCTATGAAATACGTCCGGTATTTCGGTATACTCGGGTGAAGTGCAATTTACATAATTGAACGGATTAATTATGCTAATCTATTACGACAATCAGTGAATCGTACATTGTTTCATTCTCTCAGTATGGTGTAACTATACTTGATAAAGAATAATCAAAGAAAAATAATACAGCAGGGATATTTTAAAATATGAATTATGATCTGTTATAAATTTTTTAATATTTTAGGACATATTATCGGGAAAAAAAATTTACAAAGGCGTAAACAATTCTAGCTGCAGATCTGTAGCTCTCCGAAAAAATATATATTGATAGACTGGAGAGCTACACAACCACTTCCATTGAAAAAACTGTATATTTATTGCGCACAAAAAAAATGCGCTCGGTACTCGATTTATTTCTCCATGTTTTTAAAGCTGCAATCTCAAAATATTACTAACCGTGTGTTCCTAACATATTCTTTGACTCTTTCCACAACAAAACATTCCTCATAATTGTTGTTAATAGTCCTCCTGGCCCTGATATTGCAATCATCGGACATTTCGCTTATTTATACTGCCATTTTGGTTTCAAAGATAATTCGGTCCAATATGCTTCGTTGAGATGTCAACTACGAGAGAACTTGATAGAGGAGAAAGTAATTTTTTGAAATCTTCCTTTTTTTCCAATTGAGGTAAGAATTTGGAAAAATTAATCAAGAATCGAGCGCACTTTTTTGTGCGCAATAAATATACAGTTTTTTCAATGGGTGGCACTGTAGCTCTCCGGTCTATCAATAATTTTTTTTCGGAGAGCTACAGATCTGCAGCTAAAACAATTCATAGTTATGTGGGTTGTTCTAGAGTTGGTGACGCAAATTAACTGTAGAGTTAACACTAAATTGAGAGAATAATCCTGTTTAGTATCTTCAGGAATTGGGTCTAATTTACGTTCATTCTGGTGAAGTCATTCAATTTCTAAAAAAAATTCCAATTCAACATGTAACTAAGTTTGTAAATATAAAGTGTTT
>NW_026935425.1:0-6664 GCF_032062105.1 Saccostrea cuccullata | reverse complement strand
AGTCCAGAAAACAAGAACCATGAGGTGGTCCTCTACCAGCAACAGATGACAGAAGATAGAGAGAAACAGACACAACCTCTAATCAGTCAAAAAAGTCAGGGAGTTCAATGTACCAGATCTCCTTGGCATATTACATATAACATCATATCGATCAGACAGACTCTGGATCAGTGACAAATATGGCAATCTTGTCCAAACAGATCTACAGGGAAATGTGATACAGAAGATAAAAACCAGTGGTGGAGAAGAAGGTCACCACACCGTGACACAAGACGGGAATCTGATCTTTACAGACATAGTCAATAAAGTCATCAATAGGATAACACAGGATAACAATATCACTGAGTTCATTAAAACTGGAGTCTGGGTCCCACTCAGCATACACTCCTCCCACATCAACGAAGACTTACTGGTGGGAATGACTGGTTATAGAGAGGCTAGAGTCACCAGGTACAACAAGACAGGAAAAGAACTACAGAACATACAAAAAGATAACAGGGGGCGAAAACTATATAGTAAACCACACTACATCACAGAAAACATCAATGGAGATATCTGTACATCAGACTATACTAAGGGAGTAGTGGTGGTGAATAAATCAGGACAACACAGGTTCTCCTACAAAGGTCAGAAATCAAAGTTCCGTCCATATGGAATCTGTATTGATGTCTTCGGTCACATCCTGGTGTGTGATTATCACACTAACTCTCTTTACTCCTTGATCAGGACGGTCAGTTCTTGTCTCTATTACTCACACACGAACAAGGGATATACGGTCCCTATAGTGTTTGTGCAGATGAAGAGAAAAATCTTTATGTTGGACAACTACAGGGCACACTGACCGTGTTTAAGTTTCTCCAGTGAGAAAAAAAAACAATTGCCTTTTTCATTATACACTCTTTGAGTTTACATGAGATTATTTTAAAGATAACATTTACTATGTTTCAATCTTTATAGATTAGACATTTTAAATCCTGCGTATGAATAATATTACAGATATATCGTTCTGAATATCACACTGTATAAAGTTTGAAAATTATCTGTTTATCAAATGTGAATTCTTCAGCATACTGAATACTAGTACCTACTTGTACGTGACATGGTGAAGACAACAAACAGAGATCGATAACATATTGACAAACAATACAAATCTGTGAATAAAGCAAAAAAAAACTCAGAACCTTAGAAGTTCCAGAGCTAGTATTAGATGTAACGTGCCAAAGAGGAGAAAACATTTAATGTTGACTAGACGCTCTAACAGGATACCCTATGTATTATTCAGTCAAATGTTAACATTACAGTCGGGGTTGATGTTAAAGGGATGAGTTCCTCATTGAGAGCATTCATGTTGTTTTTAGAGAGAAAGTCTTTTAAAGCGGAAATTATTTAAAGATATATATGCCGTGTTAAACATTATTTTTGCACAGCTGAAGCCAAACAAAAATTTCTGAAGTATGAAAAGCTATCAAAAATGAAGCATTCTTGCAGATTCGACGAAATATTATTCAGTATTAACAAAAGTACTGGTCGGGAAAAGAACAGACGTTTATGTTGGATCTGCGCATGTGCGCAGAAAAAGCATCGCAAGAATCATCAGGTCGAGAAAACTATGTTTTGTGACGTCTGTTAAGTGAGGAACCAACATGACTTACAAATCGAGCAATCAGCTCAACGAGTTGCATTTAATGCATTTATGGGTTACTACATAAAATACTACATGTGTTATACATGCATACACATTATACGTGCTGCACTCAAGTAACTATTCCTTGGTACAAAAGCTGTGCTCAAGTATTGACAATGTTTACAACGTGTACAACTTCGAAACATACAATATGCTACTCAATACACGTTCTCTTATTAGCATGATATGAAATAAGAAGTGATTTGTGGTGTCTTGCAATTATAGCAAAAGCCTTTTACACTATGTATTATAGAATACATGACAGAAATAGAAGATAAAAAATACCAATTAAGTATAAAAATCATGGCAGTTTCTCTGAATGCCTGGATACCTATCGTTTTTAAACCTAAAATATATTTGTTGATCAATTTGCAATCAGAAAATGTATTGCTGATATTCAAATTCTCTTTTCCTGCAAAAATATTGGAGATTTGACATATATAATATGATTAACTATAATCTTTAACTTTAAAGAAATACTGTGGATAAATTTACATAACATTGTGGATTCAGAGATTCTTTTATGAGTAGTTTTGATTATTTAACTGCTAATTTTACAAACCTGATGATCGGACTACCTTAAATTAACATATAAAAAATTTGCTAGTTTGTAAATTCAAATATTTTCAGTCATTTTTTATTCTGAATAATTTAACAGAGTTGATGAATGTATACAAGTCTACTGGGTTTTGTTGGGTTAACATGTTGATGACATTGTATATAATTTGGGAGCAATATTTATAATATAATGTTATAGTGTATATATACTGTACATCTAAACCTGTTCTCTTGGTTAATTTCCAAACATGCACATTGTTGTATATGTGTATTTTTATGTAATGTGCATTGTTTCTTGTACACTTATGAGAACAAAGTATTGTCATGGCATAACATGGTACAATTTTGAGTAGTGTGATTCTGATGATGTAATAAAACTAAATTATACATTACATGTACGCATAGAAGCAAATCCATGTTGTCTAGATTTAAGTTGGAGGTGGGGGTGGAAAGATTTAGAATATGATAATTGCGCATTAAATTTCGAAAATAAGGTTCAATAGAAACTATATTCCTTTCAGTCTGTTGTAATCGGTATTGGATATCAAAGTTGACATATCTGATGTTGTGACATGGCTCAGCCGTATCCACACATAAATTGAAAAAAAAACTTTAATCTTTGTTGGATTATACTTGTCTTTAATAATATTGAATTTTGTAGCTCCTTAATTTGGAATTTTTTTTCAGGATCAGAATTAACGATTTTGTTGTTGTGGTTAGTGTTGAGACTTGTGTGAAAAATTTCATGGAAAAACATGCTAGAGAGGTTGTGATTAACAGGATGAAATTATCTACTTAGGATCAAGCTTTGAAGATCATTGAAAGAATATGTTCTTACTCATGTTCTCACATATAGCAACTTTAACTAAAAAGCTACAGATGTTGCATATGCAGAAGAATACTTAAAAAGAGCCCATGCATTTGATGTTCAACCCGTACCAAACATTCTAACAAATGCTCATGAGCAGCTCATGAGACTCACATGAGAATTAAGTAAGAATTGCATGCAAATTAGGTAGAACTGGATTTTGCTCATGTGCAGATTGTTAGTCTTTGTTAGGGAGGAAAATACTAACCAAAATGCACATGTGCAAAATTATGCTCACCTCAATGCTCATGAGCAAAAGTCTATTCAATTTGCTCACCTAAGAACAGCCTTACATTGGTAGTGATTATTCTAATTTCAGTTTCCTCACATGAGCAATAGGTGAGCAAGAGGTGTATATGCATTTGATTTTTCTATATTGACTGGTTTTTCATGACCAATGGACCATGACCAATGGAACTTTGAAAATATACTAACTTAAACTTCAATTTTTTTGCAGATAAAAGTTGGAATCAAAAGATCTGCAGATTAATAACGGACCCTAGCTGCATGAGCTAATTGCATGTATACATGACGGAGTTCTGATGTCCAGGCACTCATTTAAAGGAAATGCAAGGAAAAAGATTGGAACAGGATGAATTGATTATGATTCTTATGACCACTGGATTATTTTACACCCAAGTATGACTGCATGCCACTCATAAATTCAGCAAGGCAGAAACATCTGCTTTAAGCCTCCAAGACAACTTTAATCCATCTAGTACTCATTTAAGTGCAGTCAAAAATTTTGACTAGACATTTACATTGGATGTATGTTCTACTGGAAATGGAACTATTGGATAATAATACTATGATTGATGTGTACTGTACATAATTATAATTAAGTTAAATTTTTTGTGTCATTTTAAGTTTAAAATAGGATGTTCACTGAAAATAATTATGCATGCATCTATTTACATGTACATGTTGCTCAAGAGTATTTAAAATGAAATTGATTGAATCAAATTCAAAACTACATGTATAATTATATAATGTTTGTAATCTGAATTTTGTTCTATTTTTGCTTGTTCAAGTTAGCAATTGTTGCACATGAGTTTCATGAGCCTCACGTGAGCAATATTCTAGGTGAGCAAAATGATTCCTCACATGAGCAAAAAATGCTAAAGTGCAGAACCCTGCTCACGTGAGCATTTCACCTAATTTGCATGTTAAATTGCACATGAGACTCACGTGAGCAACTCAGGTGAAGAAATCTGGTTAGTCCTAACGTGAGCTGCTCATGAGCAAATTGTGAGAATGGTTAAGTATGGGAAATATCAGACATGAGCAGTATCAATTCAAACATGCAGAATTTGCAAGGTGGCCAGTGTAATAAAAATACATAAGAATAGTTATAACAGTGTCAAAAGGTCAAGGACAATAAGATGGTCAAAAGTGAATGGTACATATATCACTTAATTGTAAACAGCCAGTACAGGAATATTGAATCCAGGGCAAAAGGTCAAAAGACACATCTGTGTTTATCACTATAGAAGCCATGATTTACGAAATGAATACTTATGTGAATAATTCACATTTCAGAGTTGCTGGCGTTTCCACATGAGTGAACAATTCTCAAGAGGGACGTCAAAAATATACAAATGATCAAGTTAACACAATGACAATAAAGATTACAACATTCAAGTTTTAATCAAACTCAGCAGTATACAATATTTTGACACATATGCATGAAAAGTCTTTAAAATAGAAATAAATATATATATTTTAAAATAAAAACAGTATCAACAAGAGTATAAACAAATACATGTTCATCACTGTCACAGAGAAACACAACCATAATAATATAATGCATCGGTGTCACAGAAACACAACCATAATAATACAAAATTAATCTACTCTGTACACAACCATTGTTATCACAGATTGAACGTGATGAGGACGGAATAAGGTTTGCATTCAGCAAAAAACACCTATTTATCTATGTAATGCATTATGTCATACAGTAAAAATTTCAATAAATCACAAGGTCAGAAAAAAAATGTTCGATCTTATTTAATAAATCACTCCTTAAAGTCATTATTTTGGATTTTTTAATGCAACACAAGAAAACGTCTTTGGCAGTTTCTTAAATTAATAAGGCCAGATAGTAGCAGTGAGCCCACGTAGTGCCCATCTCATGGGCGGGATTCCCTCCTTTTTGAAGTCGATTTCTATGATGGGGTCCCGTGGGGCTATTCTGGAGGGATAGAGTGGGCACTGGAAGGAGGGTTCCTGTATAATATTTCTCGTTAATCGGGTAGCACTGTAGATGGAGGACAGGGAGGGGGGCGTAACCCTGTCTGGAGGCCTGGTCCTGGAATTCATTGGTTGTCTTCTCAATGGAACACCCCCAGAGGTGGATTCCATGAATGTACACGCCCTCTGGTGGAGGTTGAAGTTACTAAGAAGGAAACAAAAATACCAAATCAATTTTATCCATGAATTATACAATTAATATCAAATTCTGTTTCAGTCTATTGTTAGCTTTGGTAGCAAAAAGCAAGATTTGTACAATACAAGGATTAGAGAGAAGGTATTGTTCTCACATGTCCAAAATCTCTGAATGTTGTGTCTGTCTGGAAGGTGAATTGTTCAAAATTGCCGGACCTATCTCCACAGTAACTCTTGATGGCTTCCTGTTTCAGTAAGGCAAGAAGTCCTCTAGAATTGAAGAATGCTCCTAACCAATAGGCTGGCATGGCCTTCCTTCCCTGTAACATGCAAAAAATAATCCCTATTTAAAACATCAATTCTTTTACTAGAAACAAAAGACTTAGCAGGATAAAGTGTCAGCTATTTCTAACAATGAAAAAATATCAAATCTGCATAAAAAGGATATCCACTCCCAATGGATCCCCCCATCTTTAATTATACAATACACACCATGCTGAGGATCTTCTCAAAGTGTTTCCAGCGGTCCTCTAGATCTCGGAGCCACTGAGCGGCGTTGTAGGTGTAGGGTGGGGGCGGTGGTGCCGGTCATCTTACACCAGATCCTGGGGATCCTTAAGTGGTAGAGGTCATCGGCCGCAGACAGGTAGTGGTCACTCAGCTGGTCACCCATCACATTGTTCTCACAGGCATTCCTTATCAACTGTAACGGAAAAAAAATGAATTTTTTACCAAGTTCAGTACAAAAAAGTTGTCAGAATCTATTCATATACAATGTGTCAGAAAGCAGTTCAATCAAAATTCATATTTAAATGGCTTCATCAAATTCAAAATTTAATTACAAAATAATATAGTTCTACTTCCTCAAGTTAAAACCCTAATACTTCTTATGCATGCCATTGACTCTGACATTGTATCGACAATAAAACTGAGATTTACATTACAGTTTTAAATGTTACAATTGTACTTATTTTTATAGATGTTTTAACTTTCTCAATAAGTTTTAAGTAGTTTTAACAATTCTAAATATGCAGGTCACACCAGTATGGAATGATATCAATAAAATCAAATATTTAACAAAATTCATCGTTCAAGGAGAATTTACATGACTGTCATATCTGCCGGCGTTGCATCAAGACAAGGACTGATAAGTGTTGTTTTTTTTC
>NW_026935424.1:0-6716 GCF_032062105.1 Saccostrea cuccullata | reverse complement strand
GCTGGAATCTAACGCCCCAAAGACCGTGTACCACTGCTGGTCTCCACAGCCAACCAACACTGGGAGTGGTGTACAGCAAAGGATGTGATCAACCCAAAAAGTAAACCCAACACTGGGAGTGGTGTACAGCAATGGAGGTGATCAACCCTATACACCCATTCTCAATAAAAGGGCTCAAAAAACCCCTCATTTTCATTTAAAAGAAATACCACTGATGTAATTTTTAAATCAACATTATAAATATTCATATAACAATGAATAAGAATTCATATAATTATCATCTGAAAGGGTATTTAAGGATTCCCAAATTCAAATATAGTAGCCTATTTGAAATGTACGTTATTCGCCGAGGCAAATATTATTCTAAATCCCCCTCTGTGTAATATATATTTTGATTTAAAAAAATTTTCTGAAATTAAAACCTTGACATTTTTTTTTTCTTTTCATAACAATAAATACATTTCCTTTGTGATATTAAATTATTTTTATTGTGCAATGTCCCTGTCGCTTTTTCTTTTTCAACCCACATTACAAGCAAACACAAAGATTATACACCTGATAGTTTTGTTCTCCTTTATTTATTGATGGGCTAAATTTGAAATTTCAAAGGATCAATTACTCCTACTTAGATAATTTAACATGAAATTGAACAATTTGAGAACTTTTATAAATATGTTTCAATAAAAGATTTTTCAATCGTAGAGATAAGAAAGAAATGTACGTTACCTATATTCTTCCATTAAGAATATATATTAAGTAAAAAATTGAGCGACTCTAATAAGAAACCCCTTTTTTATCCTGTAAACTGGCAAAGACGTTTTGCTTAACACAATTAAAAATTATTTTTTACATAAAAGTGATCATTTGAAATGTACGTGACTGAAATGTACGTTACCATGAAATTCGAATTAAGTGAATCTATCACGATTTTTCATGTATTCTCATTTTTCTACACTCGAATGTGTACACAAAGGAAAGTTTCAAAGGTTGGAGGTCAGCTAAATCCCAAAATTGATGAAAAAAAAGTTTCTGCGGGAGGAAAAAAAATATTAAGGTCAATTATATGTATTAATTTTGATACCTGGTATATATTTCTGAATACAAAACCCTGTATGATGCATGTCTTATGATATGCAAGTTCAAATAGTATCAATATATTGCGTGTCTAACGTACGCTTGTGGAAGAAATTATTTTTAATTTAAATGTACGTTACGTAGGGTAACGTACATTTTACGTATTTCTAACTGACATGTTTTTTTATTTGGTCAATGAATTGCGTTTACACGAGCGAAAAAAAATAATCGTTAAATCCATTTGACAACTGGCCACATAAATCCATCTAAATACCCCCAATCCTAATGTTTTAGACTTACCACATGCTAAAAATTTATTTCTAAGTGTATTAAATTCATCTTTGGCAACCTTTTTGCAGTTTGTTTACTTTTAATATGCGACTTTTCGTCAATATTAATATAATTGTTGTTGATAATTTAAAACAAGGTATGCATAGGCTTATAATTGGTAAAAACAAAACAAAACAAAACAAAAAAGAAAAAGAAACAAAAGAAATAAACCCAGAACACAAACGGTCACGTACATTTCAAATACTGAAAGGCACACGATACTCAGTTTTGTTTGAATCATTGCATTTTGGGTTATATTTTTCCAGATCTGCTGAAAAGCACGTATGTTTGTGTTTTGAAAAACGATGTTGCAACATAATTAATGAAATTGTTAACAAGACTGTCCATGGATATATTCGGAATGGATTTATGTTAAGTTTCAATGGCCAAACACGAGCATTTGTTAGATCATAGCAAAATAAGTCTGACTCTTATATTTTTTTTTTGTCTGTACCCTTGCACACAGGTAGAATTAACTAGGCTACAACCGGTGTCAATTTCAGCGAAACAGCACAAAAGAATGGTAATGAACTGAGGTGGAGGAGACTCCCCAAAAATTAAATGAACGTTACCGAAGTGACGTGACATTCATGTAGTTGATGACAAATAAACCCGTTTGTTACATTATATTTCTTTTATTACTGCCTTAAAACCTTCATTGAAATGATTTTTATGCAATAATTGCTTTTTTTTTAATATTTTCTTATTTCTAATTTACATATTATTACAAGCTTGAAATGTACGTTACCTACTCATATTCTGAGGCAATCGTGTCTTTAAGTGGTGATTGTGACATAAAACACAATGTGTTTCATAGAGAATCTTTTTTGGGAAAAAACTGAAACAAAACGATGAATTTTTAGATGAATTTTAAGCTTTTTATCAAACAGAAATATATCTTGAAATGTACGTTACATTTACGTAGTTTTCGAAATCGGCATGACTATATGTTAAAAAAGACAGTAACTACAAAATAGAATTTTATACATGTACATGTTAGGTTCCAGTATCTATAGAAAATGACAGTTTTAAATACCGCTCTAAAAAAAAACAGAGAGAAGAATTTAAAGCATATATTTAAAAATGTTTTTATACATCTGGATCAAAAAGTAACCTTTTTTTTTTGAAAGGAAAAATAAAACGACGTTCTATGCCGAAAAAATATGTTGCTGACAGAGTTGGTAGGATGTGCTGGTGTTAAGATGGATATTCCAATTGTGATTTTAATGACTACTTTTTTTTTACATATCTTTTTGGACATTGAAGAAAAAGTAACGTACATTTCAACAATTTCTGAAAAAAATACCCTCTACTTTATCGTCTTGTCATTATTCCATGTATTATAATTTGATAAAAAAAAATCTAAAACAAAATCTTCAATATTTTTAAAGGTAATTGGTAGAAAAATTGTTATCTTGAACTTCATTTTTTAAAAAATCAGAGAGGCGTTTGTGCCCTTATATTGAGAATGGGTGTATAACAGTCAACCATTAAACAAAAAACAGACAATCGACTGTATGTTAAAATCTGGTATGATGGTTAGTTGAATACCAAAAAAATGTAATAATCTGTTCCAAATATTAACATTTCAGATATGATCTTATGTTTAAAATCTTTTCTAATTTTAGGGATGATTACACAGATAATTTTTCTCAAATCAAAAGTTACTTCCTTTTTAATTTACTACCCAGTGTATGACTTGATTGCTTTGCCTGTTACCTGATTTGGGATCATTTTTGGTTTTCCCGACTTTCCCTTTTTAGAGTAAAGATCATGTCCCACAAGACCCCCTTGATGCAGCATACATAAAAAAGACTGGGCACCTGTAAAAGGACAGAACCCTTGAAAGAACTCATACACCAAGATATCCTAAGGGCACAGCTTAAAATCTAAACAAAAACTTAAGGGTTAAACATTAAAAAATTTTCCTTTGATCTTCATAATTCTTTTCCCAATATATAAAATTGCCTATTTCATAATACATGTACATATCTAAATAATCAGGCTATGTCAAGTTAAATATATTTGTACAGTGCTGTACCTGTATCAAAGTATGTGAGATCTTCTATGTTTCCATAGTCTGACTTGTCCACATTAATAGCTTTGTTCCAAGTGGCCTTTCCTGTCTCTTTCCTGTTAAAAAAAGCAAATCAATAAAAGAAACAATTTATTTCTAACTTCAATATATAAAACACACTACTGACTTGTAAATGTTGATTGCCCCCATGTCGGTGAATGTGGCCAGAGAGAGAAAACAGATCCAGGAGCTTCACAGAAAACTAAACCTTTCACTTTCTGACCTAGTCAAACAAAGCAATAATCAGCACTTATACGTATCTACATTCAAGTATAAATCAGATCATTTTAAAAAATCACATATATTTTTCTTTCATCCTAAATTATTTTTCTGACGATTCAAAGAAAATTGGATATTCATAAAAAAATCCATGACATAATACAGTGTATATCAAAGTAACTTGTTATTTTACCAGGTACAGAAGTATTTTTGAGGGTCTGTTTAGAGCAGTTAACAACACTGTTTCCCTCCAGTTTTTCTGACTCCCATAATTTGACTGTACCATCATTGGAGGCCGTGGCAATTAAAGAATGCATGGTCTTGAGAAACTTGAATCCTACAAGTACCGATAACACATTCTTTAATTATATATGTACATGTACTAGTATATAATAACAAATTATTTGGCTAAGGCAGTTAAATTTCAATAAAGTCATTGCTGAATAGTATTACAAAGAGAAGATAAATGTTAGTGCTTAGAAGAGTTATTCCCCTTGATGGTAAACTTTTCTTTTTATACAGGTCATTAATTAGTACTTTCTGTGCCCCTCTCTCTACCTGTTGACTGTCGCCCTGTGTTCCTGGAGGTGGGTCACCAGTAGCCCCTTGGGTTTCCAGTTACTGGGTGGGGGCCTCCTTCCAGGCTGTCTCCAGTAATTAAGTCTTTAGACTCGGCCGAGTACAACTCTTTCTTCCTGTGTACAATGTTCCTCAGGACTATCTTACAGGGAATATTTGCTGTAATTCAAAACATTGTATTTTTTTAGGATTAAATGCTTCGAATAGCAGTAGGTATTTTAGCACTAAAACATACAATACATCTACAAGTATATCACATGTTTATCAGCACAGTAAATTAAAATTTTCAAGCAAATGACTGATACTTATACATGGAGATTTTTACTTGTGAGATTTTTGTCTGTGCCTTTCTCTGTCCGAGATCTTACTGACCCCTCAGATGTCATCTGACTCTGCACTGACCTCTCAGATGACCCCTGACTCTGTGACATCATTACAAAGCTTCCCGATGATGAAGATGATGCCTGACTTAGGGTCTGTAAAGTGTTTAGCTTAATTCCTCTCCAGACTCTCGGCAGTTTTCTGCTGGTGCGGGCTTTTGGAGACAAGCTATTGAGGAGGAATCTGATTCATAGGAGCCAGAACATATTCTTCACTGAGAGTTCTGAAATATCCATACAATATCATAAAATAATATTAGTTCATAACAAACCCTTATAATATTATTTTTGGGGTCAATTAAAATGTAGGCATTTTTTGTTTTAAATAACTTTTATCTATAACAAAGAATGAAGAGTAACACTATGCATACTCACCATGTTTACAGATGGGTCCTTTGAATTTGTCTTTTTAAAAGAACTAGACCCCCCCCTCCCCCCACAAAAAAAAAAAAAAGAACCCCTCATCAATGAATATAAATTCAGCCAATTTTTGGAAGCAAAATTTCTCCATGTATTAGGGGTAAAAATTTCTGTCTTTTTATTTATTTTATGCAAACATTTCGAATTAAATTGTAACCCCCGTGCTCCAAATTTTAATGATCCAACTGAGTTTTGCACTACTGATATCATCTATCAACAGGAAAACACTGTGTACAGTCAGTAGTATTTACAGTACACAAACATGGAAGTATTAGATCCACTCCCCATTGTTTTGGATCTTTCTGTTTCAGTAATTCAGCATGTCTCCTGGTTATTGCTTTACCTAGGCCCACAATACAGAATCTACCGTGGGAATACCCGACTTTCTTTGGTCTCCACAGACCTAAACAGAGAATAGATAGTTTTCGATAGGCCTGATTTAAGCGAGAGTTAATACTTCCCATTGGCCACCATATTGGAGGTAGACTCGTTGATTTCCTCTCTTTGTCTTACCAAGTTAAGATTAGGATGTAGCAGAAATATTTGGTGGAAAATCTTTATCAAATAACTTTTTTTTTAACAGAGGCTTACAAAAATTTATTTACTTCGCAAAATAATGATTCCTAATTCAAAATAGCAAATGTAAAATATCTGAAGATGCTGACATATTTAAGAAATAAACAACGTTATTTAGTGAACATGGCGTTATGAATAGCAATTGCTCTGCTGGCATATTCCATGATGAGCGCTATTTAAAACTAGCGCTTCATGAAAAATATGCCTACGTGCAAGTCTGTGTGATTCACCTACCAATAATTCACACCAAACTGAAAAACATTCCTTATATTTACATTTTACATGTTTGGAAACAACTAAAATATGTTATTAAATATTTGAATTTCTCGCTGCCCTATATCGTTGCATTTTTACAAACGTCGCTGGGCCTCATTGTGACGTCACGTTAACGAACGTTTCTCCGTGTATATTTCTACGCGTGAGTATACACGAAAATGGATTTCAAATCAATTTCACAGTTATGGCTTACTAGAAAAACATAGTGAATGTAAATATATACATGTAAATCCAAAGACATTTTTCAAAATAAAGTGATGAATTAAGCATAGCTCAATAATAGTACATTGTATTTCTCAATTTAAAGTATTCAGTGTTATAAAATGCCATCTGGATTATGTTGTACCCTATTATGGAATAAAATATGCTAAATCCAATGTTTCATGGTTTATATACATGTAAATCCAAAGACATTTTTCATAGTAAATAAATTAAGCATATATAGCTCGATCAATAAAAGTACTTTGTAATCCTCATTTTCATTAAGTATTCAGTATAATGCCATCTGGATCAAGTTGTATCCTATTAAAGAACTAGTGCTAATTGTAACGGGAACCGTTACAGATGTTCCCCAAATGCTCCCCAACTCCTTTTTGGTGCCATATTCCCTGTAAGCTTCATTAAATAAAGCAAAGTCTGTGCATTTTTGACTTTAACAACGTTTTCCCAGAAGGATACCATTATATTAAAATTTTAGCATTGCACCGTCGCATGTGAATGCATGTGCGTTATGATCATATCATCTTGTCTCACATCACATATTTTACTATAAAAATTAAAAATTC